>NC_143224.1:6969696-7272727 GCF_030267445.1 Bombyx mandarina | reverse complement strand
CCAAGCGCGAAATTGATCTTTTAGTGAGGGGATCTCTCAACGAAAATATAAATTGGGAACCGACAATATTGATATTATGCCTTGATGTTGGAAATTCTGTCTTTAAAATTTGTTCATTGTTCTCTAGCATCAACTTTCCTTTTTGGATCATTCTGTTATGTTTTACTGAGTTACTATTTTAATACATTGAAACTATTTATGCTTTCACTGGGGATAAATTACTGAAGGATTAAATATCAATATTCAGATAAAACCATACATGAGGTAATTTTTAAAAGTATATATTCTGTTGGTTTTAAAAAAGGTAATGAAAGGTAAAGGTAACCTTTTATATAGTACTATAAAGCACTACTTGCTCTTTGATAATCGAAGAAGCAGGCCTACGATAATGTACAAGATATATTTTAATTTATAATTTTTTTGGTGAATATTGTTGCAGCAGTAGCCTAATAGATGCAATCACAGTACTAATCTATTACGATTTTGCATATTTAATAAAATAATATAGGATAATAAACAATGAATGTTCTTTGTCCTCATCTTGAATTATGAACGCTGTTTCTGTGCGATTTCTTTGAAAGGACTGCGTCGATCCCACCTGGTGGAATAAAAGGAAAAAAATAAGAGAAAGTTGTGTTCAAAAAAGCTCAAGACTCGACCAAAAGTTAATTCTTGAGGTACACGTTCTCAAGCTACGAAAATATAATGCTTGTATATGTATTTGTCTTGTATGTGTTACAAGACAAATATACAAGCATTATGACAATGTGTTGGATATTATGTGAATCTTGAGATTTGTTATAGGTACTCCGGAAAGATATTTGTCATAGTGCATCGAAGCATGATAAATGTGGCGTGAGTAATTGAAAAAAATCGAACCTTTCTTATTTAAAACCCTTTAGTTTTTAAAATGGATTTATCTTCAGTGCGATGAAGTGAAGTCTGTCATTTTCTGTAAAGAGAGAGTGGAATTTTATATAGCTTATTAACTACTGTTTACTGTTTAATTTTTAATATTAATTGTAAAAGAGATTAAGGGCATTAAATATTGAGTTAAAAATATTGTATTATACATATAACAAAAAGCGCAATTAAGCCTTTTATTGTTTAATCATTCTGATGTATCTACTCCATATCATTAAATTAATAATATTCATAGTGAGGGGGACCAGTTTACGTTAGTATTAATTAAAGGGACAGTTCGCTGTGGTCGGGATTTGAAGTCGGATCCCCCTGTCCAGAAATCAGTGTTACTAACACTAGAATAATGAAGCGATCGCTTTTATGTCATATTATTATTGACAGGAGAGTTTGCTACTGTAAAGCTGCTTTCAGACTACGCTATAATATAATAGTATATAGCTCATAGCACAACAATATCGTGCACCATACATTGTTATGGACACGTTCGCACTGTACTGTACTATATATTATTGGCTATGTATACGTTGCTATACTATATGGCACTATATTGTAGCGTAGTCTGAAAGCAGCTTTAAATATATGTAGTTCATTCGATGCATTAGGGGCGACAGTAGGTACCAAGGTTATTTGAAAAAAAAACACACACATAAAGTTCATTTTAAATATCTCAAAGACGTTTTGTTTTATTTCTTAAATAGTTAATGTAGCTCACCGTACACCTGATGTAAAGTGCTTAGGGGAGACCATAGACATCACAACGTGAATGCCTCCACCCACGTTGAGGCTTGAGATAGAAGTTTTAATTGAATTTTATACTCAATGTTTTACTTGACACAGTTTTACTTGACTTGAATGTTAGACTTGAAACCGTTGCATTACTGCTTCGCCGTAGAAATAGGAAGAATGGTGGTTCCTACCCGTTCGGGTCTTTAATACGTCATACCACCACTAAATTTATTTACGGTTTATGAATTTGTTATTCTTGAAATCAGGTGGATGAATTTTGATTTTTACTTCTCTAATATAAATACATCGTTACTATGTACGTTGCATTATTTTTGTCGATACTAAGTATTTCGGTACTAACTATTTCCTTCGTGAGTATCTACTTAAAATCATCTATACCAGAGATATCGAGAATTTCATTTTACTGTCTTCGATTGTCTTTTCCATTTATACTTATATCTTTGGGCAACCTACCCCTCAATTCTGAGTTGGAGTGGGATGTAATCAAGGATTAATTTTCTACTCGGATTATTTTCAATTCACCTTCATGTGTGCTGCTCCGGTATCTTCAATTTAAAGGCCTCCTCAGTTAACGCTTTCAGCGGATATACAATGCGTAAATTACGTCTCTAAGAAAATATCATCATTTTATTTTGCGTTAGTATAGTAGGTGCGGGGAGCCCCTTCAGTTCAAAACTGTAGTACATTTGGTAAATATCAAGTTACATAATAATATATAAAACTGTACAATAACTTAGTCAGTGTGAGTTTCCATTTCTAAGATATACTTGAGGTAGAGAAGATATAATTGAGGATATCATCATTCTGATGAGTTGGAGCCATGGAGTCATACTTTATGGCTTGAAGAATAAAGTAGGCAATCGAGACAATACACGGTGACCGACGATATTAGTTTATTTTTTGTATGGGGTTTGGGTGACTGCATTAAATCTGGGGTGATGTGTGCTCAACCATTCAGATTTGCAAACAAAATAGTATTACGAGCTTCACTCCCACTCCAGGTTGATTATCATGTCTTAATTTTCACTATAATAAGTGATAATTTATTCAATCGTCAACAGGTGAGATTTATGAACACAGAAATGGTTGAATGAGGTGTATGATATTTTTTTAATTATATTATTTAAACGTATGTATACGATTACCTCCGTATACAAGCATCTTTAGGTTTTTCTTGTGTGCGTTCATCCCTAAAACATCATTTACGAGTATAATTATAAAGTGAATATACTTCCCGGAATACCTGAATAGGTTTGGTAATGTAAAATTTACGTACTTCCTCAACACACTCAATGTTAAATAAGGTACTTTCATTTTATAGCTTGTATGAAGAAAATTTATGATGGCGCTCAAATGAAATACAATTTCACGCAGATTCTTGCTCAACACAGGCCAAAAGAAGTTAAATCTAATGTTTGATACAATACAAGTGAAGCATTATGATAGGAATAATGATAGGAACTCTTCCACAAAATATTTCTGTCACATTTTTTTCACTAGCCGATTTTTAGATGTAATAACCAATGATTCGTACAAAGACTGATGTTGTGTTTGCCACAATTTATTGTTAAAGACGCTATTTTTGCAAAACCTTTAATTTACTGTCGCTGTGTGGTGCAGAATTAGAAAATCTACATACAATACCAGTTTTCACATATCAAAACCGTATTTCAACTTTTCTGTGACGCTTATTGCCTTTACACAGATACCTTAAATTTTGCGTGAGTGAGATTCATTTTTTTATGGTTTTTTCTCGTTTAATATTCTTCCAGAGATATGAAATGTTATTTATGATATCTCAGAGCTACCAAAAACTCGTATTATTATTATTTATTGTTGATGCGTTATCTCCAATCCATGATGTAGTTTCATTATTTGTGTGTTTCAATCCATTATGTAAAGAAATAGACCACTATTTCTTGACATCAGTCAGGCGATCGGTACTAATACCAATTGGTAAACCAAGAACGTATGTATTTAGTTGCTTGTTTAACTTAGTTGTTAGTAAGGCAAGTAGACAATCTTACCACTAAGGGTGGTCCGATATTTCTAATTACTACCAAGCCATAGTATATTGGATAATAATCGGAATTTCATGTAAGTATTTTATTTAATTAGCATTGTCCACCACCTGTCTGCAACGCATAATGCGCTACTTTGGCCACGTTGCCCGCAGAGGTATAGACAGCTTGGAACGTCTGATGGTCACTGGGAAAGTAGAAGAAAAACGTCCTAGAGGCCGGAGCCCCAAACGTTGGTCCGACCAGATCTCCGAGCAAACCAGCGGATCGCTTAGCGCTGCACTACACCAGGCAACTGACCGGAACTGATGGAGGCTAACAGTCGACATGCTAAAACGGAGTCACGATCCTTAGCAACGAGGGAGCGATGGAGAAGAAACATTGTCCAATACAGATTAGCCAACGTCATCAAGTTATTAAGTACTCAGTCCTTTCTCAGCGTTAAACTAAATCAGTGAAGAATCAAGATTTATTTCCACAGATTTTAATACTCACGTACCTTTAGTATCTCACCGTACTTTTTAATTATGAACCGAGGGTAATCTAACCGATGCAAACGAAGCTACCGGAAGGAGGACTCCGCTAACCAGAAGCGGATATTATAAAATTTATGGGCTCGCGAAAATAAAACGGAACTTTACCTGGCGTTGAGTTTTTTGGATGAACAAGCTTGATTTAATATTCGACGTGTACATTTATTTATTTTGACCTCCTTTATTAAATGTATTTGCTGTGATTGAGGGTTACGAATATTACAAAGTACTTGCCGAGAGTTATGGTATTCTATGAAACTACATAGATTTTTAAACATATTGATTGATTGTGCAAGTTTTCTCTTTTTTTTAATACATTTTATGTATGCAGTGTACGAAATATAAGTAACCAATTTTTTTTATTTATTACTTAGATGGGTAGACGAGCTCACGGCCCACCTGGTTTTGAATGGTTGATTTTAATGTAATGTAACTACGATAATTGAAATTGTCTTGGCCTAATATTAAGGATAAGGCTACCATTGTACACGTATCAAGCGATAGGATTGTACTGTATTAAAAAAGCGAAGTTACTATTTTAATATGAAATATGTAGTTATAAGTACATGTTATATATTATATACGTACTTTACACAAGTTTTCAAGCTATATATACAATGAAATAATAAAACAGTGTCTTAAAACAACACCCACAACAAATATGTAAGCAACAACATGGCACGAACCAGTCATGCATTCCGGATTGAGGGGTGGGACAGCCGTTATACAATACAATTGAGTCTTCGACCTCAAGTCTCAAGGGGCGGCAGAAATGTTGTGATCTTAATGAGCTCCGATAACCAAACACCACACAGATTATGAGGAATTTGCATATAAAAACATAATGTTATCATAGTGACAACAATGACATTGCAGTTGATTTTCTTAAATTCAAAATGTCATAAGTGCGTGTACTTGATTGTTGCCGTTAAAAGATGCCAAGGACTATCGAAAATAGCGAACATATCGGTTTTAACCTTAAAACCCTAGATCAAGTTGATCGAGATTCAATCGTGCCACAACCACAAATTGTTATTCGCACCTCTGCCAGCGATCCATTCAGACAGCTTGGATCCTAATTTTAGGTATCCTTGATCTAGACTAGGAAGGGAAATATGACCAGTTAGGATTCAAAAATGATTTGCGAATATTTAAAAAAAATAGATAACGAAAGACGGGATGGAATTATTAAATATATGGATTAATAGATACAGATGTTAATTTGAGGAGAACTCTTAGCAGTAGGCAGCTGTTTGGCTGTACCTGCAGCTGTTAGCCTATCATAGCATTTGTTCACGAGTGACAATGACTACGTCCAATTAGGTGGCCACATTGGCAAAAAAAATACAACTATTTTAAAAGCTTATTAATTAAATAAAATTATATAATTAAACTTTTAAGAATGACAATGGTGACGAATCCGGAACTATGGATAATTGTTACCTGCCTTATACAAACAAACCTTTTCCTATCTACATTTTACTTCTCTTTGGACAACAAAAACTCAAATTTATTCAATTGATAAAAAAAAATGGTGAAGCTACATCAGCTTCATAAAACAGATTCATAGCTTGCAGACGAGCTACTTCGATCCACTGAGTCAATATCGAAGACACGCTTTCCCAAGCGGCGAATTTAAATTGCAAATGTACCCGTTGAAACATTCAATTCGGAGTAACGTTTTCCGAAGAAAAAAAAAAAAAAATACACGCGAAATCTGTATTCGATATCAGGACGTCGTATTTGATAACCGAAATAAAAATTACGTTCGCATATCCATATATTTGTAGTAGAATAAACATATTTTATGACTCGCAATTATCTTATATGTAAATTAATAGGTAATTTTTTCAATATCGGTAACGTCTGAAGTTTTTTGTTTTATGTTTTTCCTCAAGTAAACATTAGTAAATTAGTCTTTATTCAAATATAATCAGAGTACGACTTAATACTATGTCGAATGTGTATGGGGCATATAATGTGCAGCCGCTTAAAATTAAATATTTCTGTCTCAATAAAAGTTATTGTAAATCTTTTCTCTTATAATTTTTGTTTGCAGTATGATCTTATTTCTTAATTCCTTCAAAAATAGTAACTAACTTATTTAAAACAGTAATTGTTCAAAAAGACACGTGCGAACGTAGCACAAATCAATATAACTTACCACAGGTATTTTATCGCTCTCAATTTAATCATAAAATTGTAATTTATAACACTAGACAGTTTGGATTAACTTTAAGAACTACATAGAAACTTTTAAATTAATTTCAAAGTTTGATCGAAAAATCTGTCGCGAAAGTGCACGGAGAGACTGAATCTGTCTCCGGGGAAATTGGTTGCAAGTGTAGATAAATTGATGGCAACGAACTCTATTGAATTTTATTAATTGTTGTAATTGGGAAATGGAAAACGTAGACAGGTAAAGTGCTAGCGCAGCCAAGGAAACAAATTGATAATTTATTATTAATTTTAGTGCATAGCCGTGTAAGTTAGGATTTATTAACTAAATTCCATTAATATTCACAATTATATTATACAATAATTAAGTGCATTTTTAAGAAATTTTATTTGCAAAAATGTCCCAAAAACCACTTTTACAAAGATAGTTTTAGCAAAATGTTCAATAAATTTTCGAATTAAAGGAAAATTGACTAAGCGATCGATCTCAAAAAATCCGATCTAAAATTTAAAAAAACGCAAGTTGTCGTTGTTAATTTTATTTATACGAAGTTAGCGATCGATAACAAATACTAATGTGCATCAAATGATAAGTGAACAATACCCACTCTTTTGTGACTCAACCTTTGTCATTGACGGACGGCGTAGATTTAATAGATGATTTTTCTAGCATTTCAAACAATGGACCTCGTATCATTAATCTCCAGACTACCGGTAACGGGTTCCGTACAATGATAGCTAACTACATATCGATGGTATCTATCGAGATGGAACTAATCGATTTACCGGTTACCGACTAGCTTTCATTAATACTATTGGGTCACAATCTGATATCGATGATAAGTGATTCGCGGTTTAAACCGATATCTCGAGTTTTGTTTCTAACATATGGTCTCTGTAAACCTTCTTTTTTTTTTTGAAGTAAATTTTTTGCATGTTACTATGAAAAATGGTAAAATATGTGCCTAGGCTTTTGGGAGATAAAATAAAAATTACCTGTTTTTCATTCCCATTCTCTAAAAGTCAATGGTACGTAACATGAAATATGTTGACGTATATTCACTTAACAATGTTAATGACATTGTTGGCTGTGTGTTTTAACGTACAGATGCGTTCAGTTTGGTTTATTTGGAGCTAGTACAATTCTACGAAAAACAATTAGAGGTAAAAATTATTATCCAGCCCAGTTACAAAACATATACTAATATAAATATATTATCATAAACATTTTAGCCAAGCGTGGTATGGACATGTGATGCGTAGAGAGAAGATGCATCACATTCCGATAGAGGCACCCGTCACTTGCGGACGTGCTCATCGACGACTCGATTGCCCGGCCTTTGTTCGCCCGGCTTTTGTTAGCCCGGCCATTGTTCGCGCGGCCTGTGTTCGTGGTACATCTGCCGACCAAGTGTTTTTCCTGGAAGTTTTTATTTGTTTTGTTTCCTTTTGATATTTCTGTGTTCGTGGTACATCTGCCGACAAACTGTCTTCCTGGAAGTGTTTAATTGTTTTGTTTCTTTTTGTTTTTTCCGTTTTGTTGTGTTTTTTCTTTGTCCTGTAGTAATCGTGCCGCATCGCCACCTGTGTTCAATAGAACCGCTCAGGTCCGAGAAGTTGGGGCCTCGCCGCAAGGCGAGTGTTTTCTAAGACCCAGGGTAGCCCCACCTGGGCACGTAGCCATCATGGACGCTGTATTTGCGGAATTTCTCCGGCTTCGCTACCCAAAGCTCACTTCCGAGTTTCAGGCCTTCAAGGCCGATCACACCGCGAGCCCTCTCGTGGACTCCGCCGAGCTGGCTGCTCCTGCGTCGCCTGTACCTGCGTGCAAAGCTTCTGCATCGAGCACCGCAGCCTCCGTCGTGCCTGCCGTTCCCGCGTCGCCTATACTGGCGAGTAAAACTGCTGCGTCGTCCGCCGTGGTCACCGTTCCAGCAGCGCGATCATCCGCGGCCTCCGTCGCGCCCTCCAAAACACCTACTCGTAGGTCACCTGCGCCCGCCTCCTCGTCCTCCGACTCTGACTCGGAGATGGAGGTCGACCTCGCCCCCGCCTCATCGACGGATGGATTTACCCTGGTACAAAAGGGTAAGAAGCGTGCCGCGGAGTCTCGAGCTCCCGCGGCCGCTAAAATTAGCAAAGCCGCGAACGCGTCGCGCCCCCGCCCCCAGACTCCCGTTGCGTCTCCAGCCCGTGCCAGTCCGTCGCCGCGTCCGGTGGCACAAAATAAAACCCAGTCCCCTCCTCCGGTAATCCTTCAAGAGAAGGCAGCTTGGGATCGAGTTTCCCTGGCCCTTAAGGCCAAAAATATCAATTTCACGAATGCCCGTAACCTCGCGAACGGCATCCAAATAAAGGTGCATTCATCTGATGACCATAGGGCCCTCACCTCTTACCTCCGTAAGGAGCGTATAAGCTTCCACACTTATACGCTTCAGGAGGAGTTGGAACTCCGCGTTGTAATACGCGGAATCCCTAAAGAGTTAGATGTAGAGCTCGTAAAGGTCGACCTGTTAGAACAAGGCCTACCAGTGAATTCTGTGCACCGTATGCACACCGGTCGCGGTAGGGAGCCATATAATATGGTTCTAGTCGCTCTCCAGCCTATCCCCGAGGGTAAGAAAATCTTTAACACACAGACCGTCTGTAGGCTCTCTGGTATCGCTGTCGAAGCTCCCCATAAAAAAGGCACTCCTAGCCAGTGCCATAACTGTCAATTGTATGGGCACTCTTCCCGTAACTGTCACGCGCGCCCCCGATGCGTCAAATGCTTAGGCGATCACGCCACGGCCCTATGCACTCACGATCAAAAAACCGCGACGGAACCACCTAGCTGCGTCCTGTGTCGAACACAGGGTCACCCCGCAAATTACCGCGGATGCCCCCGAGCCCCGAAAATAAATCGCCGCGTCGCCCGCCACAACCGCCTCCGAGCTTCCGGCCCAGACATCAAAGCCTCGACACCCTCTGCGCCGCAGGCTAAGCCAGCGTTCGTTCCGGCAGCGGTGCCCAGTGTCTCGGCCTGGGCGAAACCGCTGCCGTACACGAACACGGCTACAACTCCCTCCTCCGCGATTCGTCCCGCCCCCGTGACTCGTCCCTCTCCCTCTTGCCCTCCGACCGCGTCCGAAAATCTCGCTTTAGCGATCGACTTCTTTCAGTCGATCAACTTTGAGCGCGTTAACGCTTTGGGCGACGCCATTCGCGCTGCCTCCACTGCACAACACTTTATCGCCGTTGTGCAGGAATACGCCGACGTATACGCGTCATTAAATACGTACGTCCTCCCCTCACTCCGCCGGTAATCAATGGCGTATACAAGTAGAATAAAGCCCCTATCCGTGACGATAGGATTTTTTAACGCTTACGGTCTCGCAAATCAACGTGATCAGGTTTCTGACTTTTTGCGTGACCATCAAATTGATATCTTTTTAGTGCAGGAGACCCTACTTAAGCCCGCGCGCCGTGACCCTAAAATCGCGAACTATAACATGGTCAGGAACGACAGGCTCTCTGCCCGTGGTGGTGGTACCGTCATTTACTATAGAAGAGCCCTGCATTGCGTCCCGCTCGATCCTCCCGCGCTCGCTAATATCGAAGCATCAGTGTGCCGAATCTCACTGACGGGACACGCGCCGATCGTTATCGCGTCCGTTTATCTTCCACCGGATAAGATCGTTCTAAGCAGTGATATCGAGGCGCTGCTCGGTATGGGGAGCTCTGTCATTCTGGCGGGCGACCTAAATTGTAAACACATCAGGTGGAACTCACACACCACAACCCCGAATGGCAGGCGGCTTGACGCGTTAGTCGATGATCTCGCCTTCGATATCGTCGCTCCGTTAACCCCGACTCACTACCCGCTAAATATCGCGCATCGCCCGGTTATACTCGACATAGCGTTATTAAAAAACGTAACTCTGCGCTTACACTCGATCGAAGTAGTTTCAGAGTTAGATTCAGACCACCGTCCCGTCGTTATGAAGCTCGGTCGCGCTCCCGATTCCGTTCCCGTAACGAGGACTGTGGTGGATTGGCACACGCTGGGCATCAGCCTGGCTGAATCTGATCCACCATCGCTCCCGTTTAACCCGGACTCTACCCCATCTCCTCAGGATGCCGCTGAAGCCATAGACATCTTAACATCACACATCACCTCGACATTAGATAGGTCATCGAAACAAGTTGTAGCGGAGGACTTCCTTTACCGCTTCAAATTGTCCGACGATATTAGGGAACTCCTTAGAGCTAAGAACGCCTCGATACGCGCCTACGACAGGTATCCTACCGCGGAAAATCGTATTCGAATGCGTGCCCTACAACGCGACGTAAAGTCTCGCATCGCCGAAGTCCGAGATGCCAGATGGTCTGATTTCTTAGAAGGACTCGCGCCCTCCCAAAGGTCTTACTACCGCTTAGCTCGTACTCTCAAATCGGATACGGTTGTAACTATGCCCCCCTTCGTAGGCCCCTCAAGCCGACTCGCGGCGTTCGATGATGACGAAAAAGCAGAGCTGCTGGCCGATACATTGCAAACCCAGTGCACGCCCAGCACTCAATCCGTGGACCCTGTTCATGTAGAATTAGTAGACAGTGAGGTAGAACGCAGAGCCTCCTTGCCACCCTCGGATGCGTTACCACCCGTCACCCCGATGGAAGTTAAAGACTTGATCAAAGACCTACGTCCTCGCAAGGCTCCCGGTTCCGACGGTATATCTAACCGCGTTATTAAACTTCTACCCGTCCAACTCATCGTGATGTTGGCATCTATTTTCAATACCGCTATGGCGAACTGTATCTTTCCCGCGGTGTGGAAAGAAGCGGACGTTATCGGCATACATAAACCCGGTAAACCAAAAAATCATCCGACGAGCTACCGCCCGATTAGCCTCCTCATGTCTCTAGGCAAGCTGTATGAGCGTCTGCTCTACAAGCGCCTCAGAGATTTCGTCTCATCCAAGGGCATTCTCATCGATGAACAATTCGGATTCCGTACAAATCACTCATGCGTTCAACAGGTGCACCGCCTCACGGAGCACATTCTTTTGGGGCTTAATCGACCAAAACCGTTATACACGGGAGCTCTCTTCTTCGACGTCGCAAAAGCGTTCGACAAAGTCTGGCACAATGGTTTGATTTTCAAACTATTCAACATGGGCGTGCCGGATAGTCTCGTGCTCATCATACGGGACTTCTTGTCGAACCGCTCTTTTCGATATCGAGTCGAGGGAACCCGCACCTCCCCACGACCTCTCACAGCTGGAGTCCCGCAAGGCTCTGTCCTCTCACCCCTCCTATTTAGCTTATTCGTCAACGATATTCCCCGGTCGCCGCCGACCCATTTAGCTTTATTCGCCGACGACACGACTGTTTACTATTCTAGTAGAAATAAGTCCCTAATCGCGAAGAAGCTTCAGAGCGCAGCCCTAGCCCTAGGACAGTGGTTCCGAAAATGGCGCATAGACATCAACCCAGCGAAAAGTACTGCGGTGCTATTTCAGAGGGTAAGCTCCACACGGATTTCCTCCCGGATTAGGAGGAGGAATCTCACACCCCCGATTACTCTCTTTAGACAACCCATACCCTGGGCCAGGAAGGTCAAGTACCTGGGCGTTACCCTGGATGCATCGATGACATTCCGCCCGCATATAAAATCAGTCCGTGACCGTGCCGCATTTATTCTCGGTAGACTCTACCCCATGATCTGTAAGCGGAGTAAAATGTCCCTTAGGAACAAGGTGACACTTTACAAAACTTGCATAAGGCCCGTCATGACTTACGCGAGTGTGGTGTTCGCTCACGCGGCCCGCACACACATAGACACCCTCCAATCCCTACAATCCCGCTTTTGCAGGTTAGCTGTCGGGGCTCCGTGGTTCGTGAGGAACGTTGACCTACACGACGACCTGGGCCTCGAATCAATTCGGAAATACATGAAGTCAGCGTCGGAACGATACTTCGATAAGGCTATGCGTCATGATAATCGCCTTATCGTTGCCGCCGCTGACTACTCCCCGAATCCTGATCATGCAGGAGCCAGTCACCGTCGACGCCCTAGACACGTCCTTACGGATCCATCAGATCCAATAACCTTTGCATTAGATGCCTTCAGCTCTAATACTAGGGGCAGGCTTAGGGACCCCGGTAACCGTACTCGTCGAACTCGACAAAGAGGTCGACGTGCAACCTAACCCATGCACCAGCCCGCTGAGTTTCTCGCCGGATCTTCTCAGCGGGTCGCGATTCCGATCCGGTAGTAGATTCATTCGCGAAGCAGCTACTCTTGAGCTGTTAGGTCTCCTTCGGAGGCGCTCGGGTAGCTGTTAGCAAATCCCACCTCTCCTGGCTGAGCCTTTGCTCGCCCACGTGTCCTGGTGAAACTGGAAAGGCCTTCGGGCCACTAGTAAACTTTCAATCATAAAAAAAAAAAAAAAAAAAGAAGATGCATGTGACTAGGAGATGTATGGAAATGGTAGTGCAAGGTAGAGGGAAGAAGTCGACCGAAGAAGACATGGATGGAGTGTGTGAATGACGATATGAGAGAGAGAGGAGTGAGTGTTGAGATGACGGTTGATAGAAGAGAATGGAAGAGAAAAATTAGCTGTGCCGACCCCACCTAGTGGGATAAGGTGGAGAAAAAGAAGAAGAGAGAAACATTTTAGCCAAAACAATTTAAATTGATTTCAGACTAAATTGCATCTCACCAGATATTCTTTAAAATTCATTTTCGGTTAATAAGCATTTGCGGAAATTCTTTTTGAAGACATAAATTACAAAATATTTTTTTTGTTGTAGACATAAACATATCATTATATGTAGGACACGTTAACGCGCGAAAGAATTTTAATACGCTTTTATTAGCTTCAGACGTATGTATGTTTGTTTGTAACGGAATCTTTGAACATGATTTTGACCCCCTTCAAAACATTGTATTAAGTCGAAATTTGGTATACTTATGAAGGACCGATGACAATTCAATATTTAAAAAAAAGAAAAAAAAAACATTCAACTAAAAAATTAAAAATAAATAAAAATAAAAATAAAATGAAAAATAAAAAAACCAACAAAATAATCTTTTATAGAAAATCCAACTAAAAAATAATTAAAAAAAGGTTGGTTTTCAGGATATTATCAAAATAAACCTTCTACTCATATCTGTTCATAAAATATTTATAACTACTTATACCATGCACCCCATGCTTTTTTACAATAAAATCATTTTTTGTTACACTATTTTTAATTCAAATTTATTAAAATTTATTTTGTTAAGTTGGATTTTCTATAAAAGCGCATTTTGTTAGTTTTTTAAACTATTATTTATTTTTTAACTATTAGACGGCGGACGGCGTGATATTTCCATTATAAATTTTAACAAAAACAAAAATCTTGAAAACCGCTATAGACAGGTAAAGACAAAAGCTTTTTTAGAGCAAAGCATTTTAGCGTTCATCGAATTGCAGTACACGCGAACCAGTACGATCATATATCCCGATGCATAACAGCTTGTAAAATGGATGTAGATCCATCACCCATGTTTTACATTCGAATGAGTACTCGTTAATCTATTAGAAGGCATCGGCCGCCGTCATGCGGAAGCATCTTTGATCTCGAACCCTAATCAATTGCTATCGATATATCGATATTAAACAATCGAATCGAATCAACCACGACACCTACGCGTAAGTTATAACAATAACTATGATTTGCAATAAAATATACAATAAATACCCACGTTTCGTATTTTTGTTGTCCGGAAATTACCACAGATTATTATTATTATTGCCGCTTTGAATTATTTGAAAGCGTTGATTTATTTAAAAAAGGTATATTTTTTATTCGTTGTAAAGTAATATTTTTTTGCCGATTCATGTCTATATTGGTAGATTGATTAAGCTCTTGGAACATTTTAAGCAGCAGTAATCTTATCTTTTTACAAAGATAAAAAAACCGAGTCATTGAAAATTAGACTAATACAAAATAATACACTTAAATCTAGAAATTATATTATAATGTTAATGTAATTATTGCTAATATTTGAACGCTCTGTTTAGCTTACAAAAATGCAGCAAATAGGTTTCTTAAGGAAAATGTTGAGAAAGTGAGTAGTGGTGTAGCTTGGGGGTCTTATACCCGTTATTTTTGATCATGGAATAGAACAATTCACAAATAAGGTCTTCTAACATAAAACAAAACCAATATATATTAGACAACTACATAACACATTTAGTCAATGCGAAAAATCTAGAAAGTTCTGATCTATTGCTCTGACCATTCAGAGATATCGAATCTAGATAAATGTACGGTTACACTTACAAAGGTGAGGGTTCGCCTATTAAAATGAACGAAACAATAAAACACACGAAAAGGATGAATCTGATTTCAAATTTTAAATCACGACTCTCGTAAATAACTGTGTATAGTGGAATTTCTGTATTGCGAAGTCAATTCGTGACCATTAATGTGAATTCGAGAGTCGAACATAACTCGAACGGTTAACCGGGGACCATTAAATACTGATATAATAATGTCGAAATAATAAAATATTGCTTTCAATGCGCCTTGGGAGTATGGAGCCATCGCTCTTACAAATTAACAATAAATATTCATGCGGGCGAACGATTACGGATGCCAATCGATATTTTGTAGTGATACTGCCACCGTGTAAGGAAGGTTTTTTGTTGCTTTAAAGTTATAAAATCCAATTTCTATTCCAACTTAAATCATTTGTGATGTAGATTATTTGGTTATCTATACTAATATCATAAAGAGGAAAGATTTGTTTGTTTTTTTGTATTGAATAGGCTCCGAAACTACTGAATTGATTTCAAAATTATTTCAATGTTTGGAAGCTACACTATTCCGGAGTGACATAGGCTATAATCTTTTTGGAAAAAAATTAGGGGTCCTTACTAAAACTCCAATAATGTGACCGACGGTGTAAAAAAATTACCTAAAATATTCTTTACATGGCGTGCCCTGCGAAAACTATTGATGATAGAACAAAATAATGTTCTACGACTTTGTAGAACACACTATTGTTTACAAAAAGTGTCGCGACTGCATATGTCTAGCTGTTATAGTTATGCCGCAATAGGAGTTTTTTTATTTTAAAAATAAAACAACGTCAAATATCGTTGAAATTTTTGTTAAAGACCCGAGCGGAGCCGGAGCGGGCCGCTAGTAAGAAATATAAATACGATTAAAAATAGTATTGATTTAAAAAATTACTGTCTATTCGTATCTATTATTTCAATAAATTTGTAAAGTTTTCAGAATGCACAGAATATTAGAAGAATGTTAATTCATTTTGTGAAATAAAAATGCTGCAGTGCAAAGTTGATTGTTGCCAGTATTAATATTGACGGCGACGTCAAATAAGAGATTGATTTCCACCGGGACCACCACGCGCAATTAATGAAGAATGATTGCATTATCTAAAATTACAGTACCGTACAAAAATCGAATAACAATTTTGAATTTTTACGAGATCCAGAATTAAGCACTTCGATTTTTAACGAGGAAATATTTTAGGAACATTAAAAACAGCTTAATTTAATCCTGGTACTTCATAAAACATTCGTGTTACTTACTCATAAAATAGAATCCTACATATTTCGAGATTAGTTTAAGCTGGCATTTAGTAAGTTAAAATGTTAATATTGAATATAAAAGTTAAAACGAACGTTTATGATTAATGGTCTTCGGAGCCTTAAGGTTTTCATAAGAGATTGTTAATGATGATCCATTGTGTAATCAGTTACTTAGAATGGATTAAGAATTTTTTTGATTTTTTTTAAATAAATTAAAGTACGATTTTTACTGGTGGTGGAACCTCTTGTGAGTCCGCACGGGTAGGTGCCACCGCCCCGTCTATTTCTGCCGTGAAGCAGTAATGCGTTTCGGTTTGAAGGGTGCGCCAGCCGTTGTAACTATACTGAGAGACCTTAGAACTTATATCTCAAGGTGGGTGGCGCATTTACGTCGTAGATGTCTATGGGCTCCATTAACCACTTAACACCAGGTGGGCTGTGAGCTCGTCCACCCATCTAAGGAATAAATAAAAAAAACTTTTCTTTCGTAATATTAGTCTATGTTCTTCATTCTTAATTCGAGGTAATATTTTTTTCATCATATTCGCCAATTTAGTGTTTTTAAATAATACTCGTATAATATAGTGGAATTGTTAATTTCGTAACTTTTGTTCTGGTATTTATTAGAAATGATCAATGTATTTTGTTCGAAGAATCGCTGAGGGCTTCGAATGCCAATGATTTTGTCGGATCGTTTCAAAGGCAATAAACAGTAACGTTTACATTCCAAAAGTCTGTTCGACTATATAGTTTATTTTTAAAACAAAGCATCAAGTTACGATCAAGTTGCTTAAAAAATTGTATTTATTGTCTTACTAAAATCGTAAGCAGATCAACCTTGGGGTCCGCGGCTAGTTTCAGCTACTCTATTTCTTCAAATTCTTATTCGTTGTAGGAGTACTCGATTAACCTCCTCCTTCGTCCTGACAAGTTTCCTACTAATTTTAGTAGTAGTGCGTATTACGTGCACACATGAGTTTCACCTTCCTATTTTTACTACAAATGATTTGTTCATTCGGATTTACTATAAATCATAAGAAGGACAGCTGTTGAATAATCCAAGTAATATAATTTGAAGTCGTCGTGGCCTAAGCGATAAGACGTCCGGTGCATTCGTGTTGAGCGATGCACTGGTGTTAGAATCTCAGGCGGGTACCAATTTTTCTAATGAAATACGTACTCAACAAATGTTCACGATTGACTTCCACGGTGAAGGAATAACATCGTGTAATAAAAATAAAAAAAACCCGCAAAGTTATAATTTGCGTAATTACTGGTGGTACGACCTCTTGTGAGTCCGCGCGGGTGGGTACCACCGCCCTGCCTATTTCGGCCGTGAGCAGTAATGCGTTTCTGTTTGAAGGGTGGGGTAGCCGTTGTAACTATACTGAGACCCTTAGAACTTATATCTCAAGGTGGGTGGCGCATTTACGTTGTAGATGTCTATGGGCTCCAGTAACCATTTAACACCAGGTGGGCTGTGAGCTCGTCCACCCATCTAAGCAATAAAAAAAAAACTCGAGATTGGTTTGATCACCTGATTGGAATGATCCAGTTAGATCCAATCTCGATTGTTCTTGTAGTGAAAAGACCAAAACATTTAAGTATAAATAAAAGCAAATGTTATCTGTACAAAATTCACGTAGAAACATCAACAAAGCTTACAGTGACCATCTGACGAATATTCTATCAACAGCAACGGATTCAGTGTCGTCGGTTCTTAGTTAGTGAATCATTGTTGCTCGGAGATTGATGATAGGTTAATCGCCTCTTGATAAAGATGCGGCCGACTGTGTCAGGCTCTCCTGTAATGAATACATACACAACATGTAATACAATATAACTTGATTAGGACACGCAAACGTTGATTTTGATACTACATATTTATAAATGAACGTGATTTTGAAGATCATATAACCGTATTTGGTGGCAGTGGAATTTTTTAAAGGTTGAAATCTATATATTAATACGTGAAGCAAAAACTTTGTATCCCTTTTTACGAAAATTGCACGGACGGAGGAGTATGAAATTTTCCACACTTATAGAGAATATAGAGAAGAAGTGCACAAAGCTAATTTTTTAAAAAAAATATGCATTAAAGATATATTAAATCAATAAAGAAAACATTACACACACTACATACCATTTATTTGACGCACACACGCATACATACTATTTATTGTCAAACTTTTGTTCTTGACGTCTGCGGTCAAATTGAGAATAGATTAAATATTGTTTGTCTTTATTAAAAAAAAATTATAGTGTAGCGCCTTGGCGAAATTTTTGATTATAGAAGTATAAAATACAATCACAATAGTGTACAAACTTACAATTCCAATTAATTATAGTCGAATTTCGACTACTGCGGGACCTCTAGTTATAATAGAATTATCACTTTTTTTCATACTACTTACGGAATCCTAAAAAAGAAGCATAATCGAGGAGAAAAATAACATAAAAAATACTTCGCATATTACATACCTACAGTAAGGGATTAACAAACATTTAAATTGGGCAGCGGCAAACAATAAACAAATCATAACAAGGTCTCTGAGGGACACGACAAAGTTTATAAAGCCCTTTATGATTTATGTTTACTTTCGCAATTTTGTCCTTTGTTGAGCTTTGACGTTGTTCTCGTAAAGTGACGTGAAGGTACAGTATCATTACGGTGGAAAGTTCGTGAAGTATAAAGATATGTACATATTATGTATGCATCTCCATTGAATTCTACCAGCCTTGAAAATATGTTGCTTTTTACAAATTATACACTAGAAAGACATTAAAGGAGATATTGCGATCTATTTTCTACCAACCGATAAAACACGTTCATCGTTTTCAACTGGGACCTGTAATTCGCTTGCAAGGAAAGTACTCATTCTTCATACATTATGACTATGAGATGAACTGTATTACTTGATATTCCCGTGATACTATGCTTTTTATTAAAACAATACTGAAGTTTTTCACGGTACGCGATGGATCTGTAATGTTCCTGGAATTTTCAGAGTCCTTGGCCGATGGCGTCCAGTTTCAATTAGGCAGGTCGGAAGCTGACACCGTTGTAAATAAAAAATAAAATGCTAAAAAGTACAGACTGTGGGTGTATGTATCGCTTTAAATAAAAACAAGAAATTTAGGGTTTTAGAAACTTAATTTCATATTAACAATTAACTAATTGACTTTATTAAAAATTGAATTAATAATTTTTTCGAAAATTATCAAAATAAATCGAAGTTCAAGGTAATTGTATGCGTTAAACAGATTTTAGCTTATTTTTTAAACAAACTAGCCGTACTGGCCCGCTTCGCTGGGAATTTAAAATTAACATTATTATATCGACGCTTGAAAGGCAAACGTGACTAAGCGACAAAGCGTGAACTTTACAGTAGACTAATTTAAAGTTGAAATACCTGAAAAAAAAATATTTTAACGAATTTAGCTGTAGGATTGAAATGATTTTAATAGACCTAGCAATTTTTTTTTTTTTTGCGCATCGAATATGTTTATTGCCTATCATTTATGTACAAAGCAGTTATTGTCGCTTAGTCACGTTTGCCTTTCAAGCGTCGATATATTGTCTATAGTTTTTATAATTCACGCAAAATTAGCCAAATCGGTCCAGCCGTTCTCGAGTTTTAGCGAGACTAACGAACAGCAATTCATTTTTATATATATAGATTCGTTTAAACTTTCTACGAAAAATAAGGGACGCACCATGCTAGTGTATAAGCATGGACATATTGAGTTTAATGTTATGATTTTGGTTTAAATAAAACAGACTGTGTCTGAATATCAACTTGACGGTACCAAATTTGAGAATTTTTGTTTAATCCATCTTAAGTTTAAGCAAACAGCTTTTAGTGCTTACTATCATCACTTCTGTCTATTAAAATTACCAGACAGGTATATCTGTTTAAATTAAATGACAAGCGTCAAGTTAAATTTAATGTCAGTATATCAAGCGATAAACTGGTATCTCAATATTCACTATTATTTATATTAATACGATCACGAACAACGAAAACCGTAAACTATTCAAAAAGTAGTCCTAAATCCGGAGAATGCACATAGCATTGTTACCAAATAACAGATTCGGAGCAATTAAGTATGGATTTTCCATATTGTATTGATCTGTTTTTATTAAGTAATTATACATTCTTGTTTAATATTTCTTGATAACATATACCTCAGACATACCTCAACAAGGGAACACATCGTGAGAACTTAACTCAATAAGAAACAAAAAGATGATAATGGGAATTCATTGTATTTTCTGCTTCCATCGACAAAGTAAAGCTAAATGTAAAGTTATGTAATAGACAACGGCTTGTATTTTAAATTATATATTCTATTAAATACATTGACAAAAACAAAGAAAAACAGTAGAGACGTGATCTGGCAAATTTGGTTTGATGCTGCTATTAGTGACTTCCTTTTTTGGCGGGAAATAGGAAGGCGGCAAATTGAAAATTTTTTTACAAAAAAATTATATTTAATAGTTGTAAATATTAAAAGTTTATAAAATGTCGTCAGAAAGTGACGGCGATGATGAGGGAAAAAGAAACGAGGCGAAAAAACGCAGATATCAAGGGGACGACGGACAATCAGATTCGGACTACAGATATAAACCGTTTCTCAAACCTGGGTACCGTCGTAGTTATCCTGATAACTCTCTTAATGACGAGTTTCCTGTCTACATCGAAGGTATCAGTAGAGAAGATAAAATTGGTAACAAAAATCCTTTACTTTTATCAAAAATTTTTAAGTCGGTGAAGGGCATCAAAGAGAACAGGCGCATTAATGCTAATAAAATAATGCTTATATTTAAACAGGCAGTGGCTGCCAATGATTTTATAAACCATAATTGCCTTAAAGAAAATAACATGAAAGCTTACATTCCGGCATCTTCAGTGGAGCGTGTGGGGAAGATAAGATTCATTCCTACAGAAACGAGTAACACTGAACTCTTCGACAAATTAATATCAGATTCAGAAATCATTGCTGTTAGACGTTTCACAAAAAAAGTAGGCGGAAATATAGTCCCAATGTCCATAATAAGTGTGACCTTTTCGAGTACTGTTCTTCCAGATTTTGTATATTTAGATAATTGGAGATATAAGGTATTCCAATATGTACCACCTTTGATGCAGTGTTTCAGATGCCTTAAATTTAGACATAGTGCCAAAGTGTGTCGGAATGAACAGGTCTGTTCTAAATGTTCAGGCAATCATTCATACAAAGATTGTTCAAGTGAAATTCTGAAATGTTGTAATTGCCAAGGCGATCATTTAGCTATCTCAAGATTTTGTCCAGTGAAACAAGCCCTTTATGAAAAACATAAAAATGTTTATTTAGCAAAACAATATGCTACAGTTGTATCTAAAGAATTTCCACCTTTGCAAAGACTTCAGAACAGACCAGATCATTCAATACAAAAGAATCAAATTAAATCACAGGCCTTAATAGATAATCCTAATTCTGTTAAAAAACAACCTACTAAATTAAACTCAACTAATAATGTATCTTATGAAAATTTATTAAATGATAATCAGTTCCTAGAAATAATTGTTAAAACTATAGTAATGATAGCCAATTCAAATTCTGCAAAAACTATGACACACATTAAAGATATACTTAAACAAAATTTAACCCTCTAATGGATCCACTTAAATTAATGCAATTTAACATTCAAAGCATAAACAATAAAAAATGGTTACTTAAAACTATACTTAAAGATAATTCCATAGATTTGTGTCTACTCAATGAAACTTGGCTTAAAAAATCTAGTCCTTCTGTTAATATAACCGGATACAATTACATTGGAAAAAATGCACAAAACGAGCATGGCGGTGTAGGTATATTGATAAGAAATACTCTTCAATACAAAACTATCAAAACAGCATTTTATCAGGATATTCAAAGTATCGCTATTGTAGTGTCGACAGTATCAGGACCAGTGTCCATTCTTTGTGTATATTGTCCACCTAAAAACAATAATAGTCGTAATTCGATTAGACTGAATAAATTAAAAAATATTATTAGTAAAATACCGAAGCCATGTATAGTTTCTGGCGATTTTAACGCTCACCATATTGCTTTTGGCTGTAGCACTACGAATTCAAGAGGTAAAGAATTAATAGATATTTTTGATGAATTGGATTTATGCATCTTGAATACAGGATCAGCCACTACTATACAGAGACCAGGCTTCAATTCTTCAGCCATAGATGTTACTTGTGTCAGCCCAGTCCTCGCTCCACTATGTGAGTGGAAAGTCGGGGATGACCCTCATGGTAGCTACCATTATCCAACATTTATTGATCTGATTACCTCCCCTAAAAAGTATCAAATTAAGGATAGCTCACAAAAGTATTTATTCAAAAGAACAAATTGGGATGTATATATGGAAACATCTAAAGTAATGTTTGATAGCTTTTTAACAACTACTTGTCATGATCCTCTAAAAAGTTATAAAGAATTTTGTTCAATTTTAAACAATCTTAAAGTTAATTGTATTCCTGTTCATAAAAATAATATTCGTGTCTCAAATGCCCCTGCACCATGGTGGAGTGAGGACTGCGCTATATCTGTAAGGAAATCTAGAGAAGCTTTATTAAAATATAGAAACTGCATGTCCTTAGAAAACTATATTGAATACAAAAAAGCTGATGCACATAAAAAAATAATTATCAAACAGGCAAAATTGAATGGCTGGAAAAATCTCTGTCATTCATTTAATAGACACACTCCATTGACTAAAATTTGGAACGATATCAGAAAATTTAAAAGAATATATGTAAATAGAAACGTATATCGAAATGACGAATGGATAAATGATTTTATTAATAAACTATCCCAGACTGACATACCCGAACTAGACAATATTCAGCTGTATTTTGACAACAATAATAACCTAAACAATAATTTTTTATTGAAACCATTTATGTTACATGAACTAGATATAGCTCTGACATCAAGAAAATCCACAGCGCCTGGTTTAGATGACATCCCATATATCATGTTACAGAAATTGCATATTTCAGTGAAAAACAAATTACTTGATATTCTCAATTCTCTCTGGCTTAGTCAACAAATACCTGAATCATGGAAAACTCAGTGTGTAGTACCTATTTTGAAACCTGATAAACCACCAGATGATTATAAGTCTTATAGGCCAATTTCTCTAACATCATGCATTGGTAAATTACTAGAACACATGATCAAAGTAAGATTAGATTTTTTTGTAGAGACAAATAAACTATTACCCCCTTGTCAGTTTGGTTTCCGTAAAGGTAGGAGTACAGCTGAAAGTTTGATAACATTCCTTAATGATATGAAGAGTTGCCAGCTATCTAAATCCACTGCAGTGTGTGTCTTTTTGGATGTACAAGGAGCCTACGACAATGTTGATCTTATACAGCTGATTAAAATTTTACATGATCTTGGTTTACCTGGAAAGTTGTTAAAATGGATTTTTAATTTTTCATCTGATCGAACTCTATATGTCAAATATAACAATCAATTACATGGACCAAAAAAAACATGGAAAGGCCTAATGCAAGGAGCTTGCATGTCACCACTATTATTTAATTTATATACTTCACAAATTATTAATTTTATTCCTCATAATACTTCAATTCTACAGTTTGCTGATGATGTCCTGATATATACTATAAACAGAAATATAAAATCAGCTGAAACAAATATAAACTTAGCACTACAACAATTAAATCTATTTTATTCCTTAAATTTAAAACTTAAAATTAACAGTGAAAAGAGTTCAGTTATGGTTTTAGGAAATGACATCACATCAGTTAAAGTTCTTTATAATAATAAACAGATACCTCTAGTAAATGAGAAAAAATTTTTAGGGGTTATTTTTGATAATAAATTAACATTTAAAAGCCACATAGATTATATATGTCACAATGCCATGAAAGGTATTAATATTATGAGATCTTTGGCAGGTACATTCTGGGGATCTGACCCTAATATTTTATCAACAATCTATAAGAGCTTAATACGTAGCCATTTTGACTACAGTGGCATAGTTTATATGAACGCTAGACCAACCTTTCTTAAAAAAATAGACGTAATTCAAAACATGGCATTACGCATAATAAGTGGTGCCATGCGCACTACTCCCATTATTTCAATGGAAGTAGAGACTTGTATTGAGCCCCTACCTATTAGAAGAATACTATTTGCTGAAAAATTCTCTACCAAGTTACTAGCATGCAATAGCCCTATTATCTTAAATAAACTGCCTGACACTCTGTCTATTTCTCAGCAATCCAATGTACTTATAACTGTAAATAATGTGGTTACAGGACAATTTCCAGAACTGTTAGGTGTTTTTAATTTAGTTTTTAAGAAAACAAAGAATATTTACAAAAATGATCTATGGCCTTTATATGTGGTTTCATATGATTTTTTATTTGCTAAAATGGAAATAGATGTTAGCCATGTTGGCAGTAAATTTGAATTTTATGAGTTTCTATCTAAAAAAGATGATTTTTATGTATTGTATACTGATGGATCCAAAAGTGGTAATAATACTAAGTCAGCTTATTATGACCCGCAAAAGAAATTAACTAAATGTTTTAAATTAGATAATCATTGTACTATTTTTACAGCAGAGACATATGCTATTTATCAATGTTTATTGTACGTATGTGATATGGAAAAGGAGAAAAAGAATGTACTTATTATTTCAGATTCCATGAGTGTTCTTCTCTCTTTAGATAATTATAAGTTAAGTTATAAGCTCAATTATCTAATATATTTAATAAGAAAAATTATATTTGATAGTGGTAAAACTGTAACATTTAAATGGGTTCCATCTCATAGCGGTATTTGTGGGAATGAGACAGTAGATAGGGCGGCAAATGCTGAACATGACGAGGACCACTCGCAAGTATTGAAGGTCCCATTCACGGACTATGTAACTTTACTTAAAGTAGAGAAAAGACAGCTATGGGAGAGTTACTGGCAATTATGTTCAGAGAATAAAGGCATATGGTATAAGGAAATTCAAAAGAAGATCCCATGCAAGCCGTGGTATTGCAATATCAAATTATTTAAGGAAAGAAAATTCATAACAATCATAAACAGAATGAGATTTGGTCATTGCCTGACACCTGCCCATTTGCACCGAATGAAAATAACAAATAGCAGCCACTGCCAATTCTGTAATGATGAAAATGCAGACCTGACGCACATAATATTGAAATGCTCCAACTTTTCCACACAAAGACGGACCCTAGTAACAGAAATAACAGAAAAACTGGAAGAAAATTTTGAATTAACGAAAACAAAAACAGCCCTTGAAGATGATGACTTACTAATGTCACTCTCAGTGTCAGACACTTATGTGCCAGTGTCAGAGGACTTAACCCGCCGCGTTCAAGAACTTTTGAGCAATGAAAGACTTTTCCCGAGCTTATATAAATTTATTACAGCGACTGTAGAAAAAATCTGACCTGAAAAAATAACATGAAAACCTGAGAAAAAACCGGGAATTTAATAATTTTGTATACTGTATGACATTTCGTAAATATTAACTTTATTATTGTATTATAATATGTAGACGGCCAATGGACTTGTATCCGGCTAATTTTATAAATAAAAAAAAAAAAAAAAAAAGCTGCTATTAGTAACATAATAATAATAATAAATGAGGCTATCAAAATACGATAACATAATATTTATTCTTAGTAATAAACTTAAACTAACATTCACGAGGAGGATAAATAACGTACATCTCGTCTCCGAATGATCAAATTTCAAAATGCTTACAACAAAGACGAGAATCGAAATATAGTAGTCACTAGTAGTCACTAGTAGTCATTAGTAGTCACTAGTAGTCTAGTCACTAACAACTGAACTAAACATATCGTGAACGGTTCGATAAACAAAAGTATCCCTACCGTAAATACATAAATAGTAAATATTGTTTTCAAAGACATTGCAATAGGTAAACAAACGAAAAAAAATCGGATCAATGGCATTCTGTTCCTTTAATACAACGTACCCGCAATCAATACAAAATAGAACCCGTTCAGGTAATTGCACGGTAAATTGATTTATATCGTTTGCAATACCGGTACACGGCATAAACATAGCATATTCTGTATAACAGCGGGGTATGTTTACAATGAACACGGAGTACCGTGTAATTTAAAACTCGTAGTCTTCCCGGGATCCTTCAGTTACGTACTAAACCTACAAATTAAATTAAATTCATCGAATGGTAGCTGTATCGGAAATAAACGAACCTATTCACAAATGGGTGTAAATAATCTAATAGTTATTGGTTCGAAATAAATTGTTTGTTGCGGTATCATACCGAATTGTCTGCAAAGCTATTGTAGTATTTTAGAAATGGTTGTGAAAATGTGTGTAGGTATTTCACTGAACACTTCAACGATGAATAATATCTGCAGTATTTATGGCTAATGAATTCTTAACCTTTTCTCAAATTGGTAGGTTGATGCGTGAATTCACGGCCAACCTGATGCTAAGTGATACCGGAGCCCATAGATAATTATAACGTGAATGCTGCTACCCACCTTGAGATATAAGTTCTAAATCTCAGTTTGACAGTAGAAAGTAACAGCAAATAAAAACTCCTTTCCCATCAAACTGAAGCGCGTTACTACTTCACGACAGAAATAGGCAGGGCTCACAGAACCCAGTAGCTACCTAGCTAGCAATTCAAATAAACCGTTAACTATATAATATTAATGTAATTAATGCAAACGCTTACTAACTTATGAACATTAATGAATACTGATGTTATTCTGGTGTCATTGCCTAGATATTAACATCGGCTGTTTCGCAGAGATTTCGGCACTTCAACTTCACACGTAAATGCTGAAGCGAGATAAAGCGCGGTAGATTGGCGCTAAACCGTTTTATAACGCTATGAACAAGCCATCAACCGGGCTCATGTGACTTGTAGCACATACACGACGCTTTGATAAATGCTATTCAGCAAAATGTTTTGTTCTAAAATTTATATATTTAACTAGCTGACCCGGCACACTTTGTAGTGCCTCAATTGGTAAATAAAATACCTAAGCTTTTGTATAAAATAAACTTAAAACAAACAAAGGGAATCCGTTCGACGGGGGACACATCAAAGGAAAAACAAAATTGTTTTTTTTATTTAATTCAGAGCATTTTCATATTTATCTACCTTTTAAACTTTCTCTGGACTTCCATAAATAATTCAATACCAAAATTAGCCAAATCGGTCTAGCCGTTCTCGAGCTTTAGCGAGACTATCGAACAGCAATTCATTTTTATGTATATAACTATAGATAGTAAGCCAAATTAAAAGGCGAGCGTTTCACTGCCAAATGAGTTGGTCCCACGTTCATTAGAATTTCTGTTTCGGCAAATACATGCATTTTCATGACGTAGATGAATTAGTGCAAAACTACTCTATAGTGTGAGCTTTGCATGAAGTAATTGCATTAAACAAACGGAGTTTTCGAACCACGAAATATATACATGTTTAGTGAATTTTATATACCTAAAACCATATTTTTAGTATATAATAGATTCTAGAAAAAATTATCTTAAACAAATGCTTTTAGATGGGGATTGACCTGGTTCCGCCATATAAACAGTTAACCGACTTTTATCGTGAAACGTTCGACGGAAATTTATAATAACATTCGTTGGGATACTTCACCGGTTGAAATTTTTAATGAGTTATGCTTACAGTTTGAGAGAGACTTAAAATGAATAGAGTCCCTGTGAATTACAACCAGGAATTAATTAGAGGAGGGCTCCATTGAAAAGTTTGGAATTGTCGCCACCTGATACAAAACAAAGGCGAAGTACAAAAGAGCCGAAATCTTCATTCCAAGATAATTTCTATGTTTTATTTATGACAACTTCATTAAGTACTTACAAGTTTCGTGAAGCGGTGCGTGCCTCACGTTTACCTTAATATTGAATTCCTTCTGAGAATTTACTTTTTGAATTCTTTAATAATAAATAACATCGGTGTAGTGTTGTTTCTAAAAAGTTCATTATTGGATATACTACCTTTGGAAATTTGTTTTGAAAAAGTGTTTTACATCACAAAATTGTGAATTGGTCTGATAATATGAAGCTTATGTTGCAAGTCAATTAGATAACAGAAGGTGTAATAATTAATTATTACGAACTTTTAATATAAGGAAATTTAATTTTAGAATTAAAATAAGATCATTTTCAAAAATATCAGTTTGTAATTGAAACTCACATTTGGAACTTCCACCCTAGACCCGTCTACATTACTAACTGTATTGTATTAATTAAAAATAGTTTGGTGGATCGATAGAAACATTGAGTAACAATAGATGGCAATTTAGATCAACAAAGTTGTAACAATAGTATTATAGCAAATAACGATTTGAACACAGATTTATTTGATAACGTTGTGTATTGAAAGTAAACCAATTTGTCAGATAAATTAATCTTAATAATTGACAGTTGCTTGTTGCGAAATTACTATACTGGTTGGTCAAAATTGAATGTTCATTATTGCTATGTTATAATTTATATAAGAACAGATAATAAGATATAAATAAATTACCTTTAGCTATTTTAGGTCGGATTATGTTGACGAGCTGAATAAGGAATTTCAATTTGACATTCGCTACGTCTACATGTAACAAAAATAGCTTTGTTCGTTCACATGTACTAGTATATGCATTAAGTTCCATAATGCTTTGATCTGAATGCTTAAATATTAATAAATCGAGACTGCAAGACTGCAAGCCTTGAAAATTATTATGCGATACAAGTAATCAATATAAAAAAAATATTTTGATTCGCTAGATTAATTATTCCGATGTCAGTAATATCAGGTGCATAATCAAGTCACTGCTCGCGAATCTTTGTTTATCCATATCATAGAAGATGTACGCTCATTCGCGAGTAGCAAAAATTTATTGAAGAGCACAATAGAAGAGAGCTATGATTCCAGTTAAGTTTATTTTTTTTATTGCTTATATGGGTGGACAAGCTCACAGCCCACCTGGTGTTAAGTAGTTACTGGAGCCCTTAGACAACTACAATGTAAATGCGCCACCCACCTTGAGATATAAGTTCTAAGGTCTCAGTATAATTACAACGGCTGCCTCACCCTTCAAACCGAAACGCATTACTGGCAGAAATAGGCAGGGCGGTGGTACCTACCCGTGCGGACTCACAAGAGGTCCTACCACCAGTAATTACGCAAATTATGATTTTGCGGGTTTGATTTTTATTACACGATGTTGTTCCTTTATCGTGGAAGTTATGCGTGAACATTTGTTAAGTACGTATTTCATTAGAAAAATTGGTACCCGCCTGCGGGACTCGAACACCGTTGCATCGCTAGATACGAACGCACCGGACGTCTTATCCTTTAGACCACGACGACTTCTAAAAAGTTAGTAGCACTGAACTTCGTTCCTATGTCGAGTAGTGTAATGATGAAAAGACTACGGTGTCATGACAAATAATTTATTCCTTATAGCAATTGTTATACCATATCGGGATATGTCCGCTGTAGATATTGGTAGACATCGTCCAAATGCCATCACTTGCACATTTGCTTTAGCAATTGAAACATCTTCTCTGTGTGATACAGTTAATACATGTGCATATTCATAGTTTACTGAAGCCTGTCGAGTAGATAGCCGTGTCGAATGTAAATTCAATATAGTAATATCATGGATTATCGCTTAAATTGTATCTTGTAGCTTTTAGTAGTTTTTACATACATGTACCTTTTAGTGGTAGTTACACATTTTATTTACTGGAATATTAGAACCGGAATAAAGTTTAATAGGCAATACTTGTTTTTTATAACATAGTTTTTCGAGTTAAAATTGTCGTGTTCAGTGTTACGTAGACCACATTTTCGGGAATAAGTTCGGGAAAATGTGCAAAATTTTGGAATGTTTATCCCTAAGCATTAAATGAGTTGTTAGGGGCGGCGCCTCGAGCGGGCTTCAAAATAATGGAGTAGAAGGTCGAGGGTTGATCATCAAAGGAACTCAACAATGAGTGTTTTTGACGGTCATTGCTCGATTCTCTTTGATCTAATTGTTCTAGGTAGCGCTAAATATTTGAGATGAAATTAAGCGCCATTAAGGGTCAGCATTAAGGCGATGCGTAGGCAAAGAGTAAACACTTTGGATCGTCAGAGAATTGAAATTTTTTGAAGGCATTTTTTGTCTCTAGCAGATGCAAGGACTTAAACTTTGTTAACAGTAAATGGAATGTTCCATTGTATCGAAGTTTAACTTCAAGGATTTGCGGATTTATTTTTTACCCCTTTTGAGCAACAATACCTTTGACTAGAAAATAGTGGGCTCTAATATATCTAACTATTATAGTAGTATTCTTTTATGTTTTTATCGATTGGAAGTTTACAAAGCAAGTGCCATAAGACTAAATAATGTAATTTTGTGTTATCCCATCTAGTGGGATAACTAAATGGTAAGAAGAAAAACACACATACGTTTTCGACTTCAATTTATTGTATTTCTTTATTAGAGAATTGTTAACATGAAACCACAAACAATTAAATCACTTAGCATGAATTAAATGCATATTGCGGATACCATACTTAGCGTGCCATAATGACCCTAACTGATTGAAACCGTTTCATGCTCGGTTTGTTACATTCACGATATTTTGATAATGGCGTAAATTTATGCAGCACTACCTCGAAATCCGACTGCATAATGACTTGGTGTCGGGCTTGTTTTATGCTAAATGCAAGGATGGAAGAGCCTGCAAATGTATGCAGATCGGTTGCGTGGGAAGTGGCAACAAGTGGCCGAGTTGATTTTGAACTCCTTTAAAATTAAATTTTACCTTTCGTTTTTTTTTTTTGGTGACCGGTTCAACTAAGGGTTAATTAAAACATTTTGCGGCGAGTTTGTTGCTGCGCGTGCAGACGGTGATGCGAATTCTTTAGATTATAATTCTTGTTCTTTCGAACATTGGATTACCGATTCTTATTAACATAACATGAGGTTAGTCAACAAAAATGTTCGCGAACGACTATTTTGATCGAAACTCATACAATCTCAGCTGAATATTACGTATCACGTAGTAATTTGATTTTTGGTATCTTGATTATGTATCTGAAAGTATTCGGTTCCTATAAATTAAGGCGCGAGAGGCGTGTCGTCGCGATGCTATCACACGCCCTGTAATTATAAAACATCGACTAAATTTCACAAATGCCTTTTATCTGATCGTTGTCGGCAGTATGTTAATAGCCCATATCCAGAACGCCAACAATTCACATACATATCTTTTTTCGAATTAATAATAAAAAAATCAATAAATTGTGGGTATTACTGTGTATATTTTGGGTTTTATTTCGTGTTAAGCTGTTTTATTTGGTTTAGCAGTAGTTTTTTCGAGTTTACAGAAAATAATTCGTTTTTATTAACGTTGATTAGCAGAGAAGCATCTGACCACCAGTTTTGACTAAATTTTGCAGTCCCAATTATGGTACAAATACGTTTGTCTTTCCTTTGAAAGTGTTACTGGTTACAGCACAGATTGGCAAGCTCAAGCCCAAAGATAAGAAAAACTTGTTTTCTTATCTTCTTCTCTAAACAAGTTTTTCTTATCTTTCTAGTTCTATCTATCTAGTTTCTAAATCTAGTTTAAATTTGTCATGTAGCCTTGCGATTGCCAAAATTAGCACATCTTGTGCGTTTGATTGGCAACTTCGTGCTTTAAGGAATGGTTTGAGAAATACCATCGCGTAGTTTTCCCCATGGCATAATCTATCACCGGGGCAGAGTTTGTACTATTATACTTTTAACCTTTATATATCTAACAACCACAGTGTGTTTCCAAATATCTCTTAGACGTCTTCTCAGTGAATAGTGAATGAATATACTACAAATGAGGTAAGGCCAGCGGCTTAGTTATTTCCTTAGTATTCATCACATCCATATAGTACTCTTGGCCTAAAGAGTAAGACTACTCGCATTGAGCGAAGCGACCATGCTATTATTCGAATCCCGGAAGCAGATACTAATTATTCCAATGAAATACGTACTTAGTCATCTTCAAGAAATACTTCTACATTAAAGGAATAGCACCGTGTGATAAGATCAAACAAAAAAATATATATATTGGGTAATTACTGCTAATACGGCGTCTTATCAGCCAACAGCCACGCACCACTACCATGCCTATTTCTGACGTGAAGCAGTAATTCGTTCTGTTTTAAAGGATGGGGCAGCCGTTGTACTGAAGTAAAACTAGCATTAAGCGGCGCTACAGTGGTTGGGGGCTGTCTATGGGCTCCGATAAATACTGAAAACTAGGTGTGCCGTTCGTTGACCAGCCGAAGCAATAAAAATTAGCACCAGTGAACACTCATCGTAAGTTGGGCCGTATACTCATTTGCCTTGAAATGCAAGACGTGTATCTATTTTATCTATAATACTGTTACGTCGGTAAGAGTAACGTCATCTGTCGCCGAATAGTCGAACGAATATCAGAGGATCTAGTAGCACTTAAAACGCTTAAGAAGTATAATGCCATCTATTGTCAGATAGCGGAAACACAATACTCGAAATGTGTGGAATATTCTCGATAATTCTAAGGATGTGGTATTTTAAGTGTTCTAAGTGCTAATACAGTGTTAATTTGCAATTACAAATTAACACTGTATTAGCACCGAATTCGGTAGAATTTTTATTTATCCCGAACCCCAGCGAGTAACAATACAAAAAAAAAATTAAACTGACGCAGGAAATTGTCTAATACACGAAGATTATCAATTTACTTTTGAAAGAAGATGAAACGTCAAGTCTGTTCCGAATGTACGTAGCAGATAAGTTAGCATTTCATCGGGTGATTCATGAAGGGGTGCCGACGACACCGCGGTAGATTTATCGTGGAACCACCTGACGTGTGACGTTTATTGCGCAGAATAGCCAGACCTGCGGAACAACTATCTTGCTTCGGTTACACGTGTAAGCGAATGTATAATTTCTCACAAGAACTTAGTTTTAAAAAGCTGTGTAGCCTTGGCAGTTTTATTTTTATTTTTTATTGCTTAGATGGGTGGACGAGCTCACAGCACACCTGGTTTTAAGTGGTTACTGGAGCCCATAGACATCTACAACGTAAATGCGCCACCCACCTTGAGATATAAGTTCTAAGGTCTCAAGTATAGTTACAACGGCTGCCCCACCCTTAAAACCGAAACGCATTACTGCTTTACGGCAGAAATAGGCAGGGTGGTGGTACCTATCCGCACGGACTCTCAAGAGGTCCTACCACCAGTTACAATTATAATGTTTTTTTTTGCAAAAGTTTTTGTCCTTAGTTACATTCGTGGCTGAATAATGTTCAAATTATTAATCGCTCTGAAAGGATTTACTAATTCTTGTTGATTTGCATACCAATCACTTTTTTTTTTACATTATTTTATGTGCAAGTAATAAATAAAAATAATAAACTTATTCATTCGATTTTAAAACGTCATCTCTAACCATGAGTTCTAATTTATACTGTGAATACATTATCAAGTCGAAATGATAGAAAAAAAGAGGTTATGTTCTACTAGAAAAACTTTCAAGCTGACACAATATTAAAGCAAATTCAAATGAACCGAACATTTCAAATTAATTAAAAGTATAATTTTATTTATGTATTAATCTCACGTTTGTGGTTCACATAGTTTAAGACGTCCTTAGAATTTTGCGGTTTTCGTGGTCACAGATTCTGATGACCACAACTAGCGAAATCCGGTGCTAATACTAAATACCACGAATTTATTTTTTATTATTTCTTATTATTATTATTATTTCCTTGTCATACTCGTAATAACGATTTTAAGGCAGTAAGCACTGTATTGAGTTTGCTAGTATAATTCTGAAGTTGTAGAGCTTGCATAGGTGCGAGTGTAGGCAGGGCCAATGCAGTTATGACATCATTAGCACGTTATGTGACGTCGTAACTCTCCAGCTATCTTCCGCCTGTCGACAATTACCGAGATGGATGGAGCTACACGTGCTCTGAATGTGCCTTATTATTTCATCCCATGGTTTAAAGTGCCGCCTCGCAGTCGTTACCGTTATAACTTAGTTTTAAAGTTGAATTATGCTAGAAGGAGAATTTTGGCGGTGTTAAATCTAACGGTAATGTTTGCTAATGCTGTGTAATTTTTTTGTTTGCCTTTGAATGATGATGTTTCAACTTGTTCTTTAATAGTTTTAGATCTTGTTAAGGATAAAAGGGCATTTATTTTACTAATAATGAATACACATGTTTTCTTATTAATTCATTTTAATGACGTTGATCTTTTATGATCTTTAAATATCCGTAACATTTACACAACACCGATCATTGTGGTAAATCTTGACCTATATCTAGCAAATTAAGTATTTACCTATGTAGTTGCTGTTTTACAATAATGGAAATTTGAAATAGAAATTAATTATGTGTAACTGTAAATTAATTCAAAATTAAAATGATTTTTATTTAAAAAATACGGAATTTAATTTTCAAATTCATTTTTATGTTTATTAATTAGTTTTCACTATTTCTGTAGCTTTTATATCAATATGGACGCGATAAAAACGCTGGTAATAATGGAATACAAAATGAGACCGATGATGATACTCGTGGCATTTTACGGCTATTGGTTTGAACCAAGTTTAAAAAGAGGTCTATTAATAAAACATGTTTTATAAAATTGTCATGCCTTGCTTATATGCGAAACATTTTAGCAAGCATTGATCAAGATATTCAGTCGTAATGACGCTTAAAAATTGCTTGAATTTTACCTGAAATTATACGATAAGCCTAGACATTTTATTTTACTAGTATTTTTTCTAACTATTATTAGTAGTAGAACTATTATTTTAAGTACGATATTTTAGATCATTGATTTAATTTGTTTCTTCGTTAATGGAATTGGTTTTCTAGACAATAGATTCATAAATTGTATGATTTTATCGTTACAAAACTCCTGTAATAGTACAATTAAAGGCGTTTACAATGCGTAGTAAGTCCTTTTAATGAGCGACCTTTTTAGGTAAGTGAAGTTACTTATCTACCAAATGTTTATACTTACTCTTGTAAATGATATCTTATACGTAAGTTATTTTTAATGTACAATTATTATTTTAATACTGCTTTGAAATGTTGATTAATAACAATTGAAACTTCAGTGATTGAAGCATAGAAACACAATTTTAAATGTCCAAACGAATTTATAAAGAGTCGTAATGTAAAGTCGTCGACCGCTGAAAAAGATAATCATATAGGTACATTGTCTTTAAAATATATACATAGTTATTAAAAATTACAGGACGCTCGATCTTTTGGCCTGATTTAAAATACTATACTTGAGACCTTAGAACTTATATCTCAGGGTGGGTGGCGCATTTATGTTGTAGATGTCTATGGGCTCCAGTAACCCCTTAACACCAGGTGGGCTGCGAGCTCATCCACCCATCTAAGCAATAAAAAAAAAGATAATTACTGTCAAGCGACAGTAATTACTGATGATGATGATGTACATGCTCATTGACATCGCCCTAGCTATCCCTATCCTATTCTAACCTAATAGGTATGTATATCATTGCACACAATCAATTGTAGATTATTTGTATCGCTTACGAACCGTTTCCTTAATAAAATCAAACCGATATATCATATCAGCAATTAGTTATTTCTGTTTTAATAATTTAGTTAATCTTTGGGTTAGAGTAGCAGTAGACAAAAAGCAGTGGAAAGAGTTGAAGGAGGCCTTTGCCGAAAGGCACACCGAGACAAGAGACATTTTGTGGTAGAAGTGTAGATTTTACTTTTATATTTTGTTTTAATTTATTATATTGTTTTTTATTAATTTTTTAGTCTACTTAAAATTGTTAGCTTAAAATGTAAAGTTTTCAGGAAATAAAGGCATTATTAATTATTATTATTATAATTTATTTAATTCTAAGGAAATGTCGAGAGATCAGAAGAAATATATAATCATTCCATTAAACGACACGTTCGTTGGGATTTTGCCGTACCCGTTATCCTACGGGAATCCAAAGGAAAAAAAAGGTCGTGTAATTTGTCTTTACTTGGAGGATTTATGTCGGGCTTTCTAGTATAAACCAGTCGCCTGAGAGTGGATACGGAATGAACTGTTGTTGATAATCTATTGAACGTTGATATTGGATTTGCCTATGATAAGATTCTATATGAAAACCTGTACAGCTGTCTTAGTTATATCCAGTGAAATTTGTTTGTTATGAATGAATAAATACAAATAATAGATAATAAATAATAATTAATAAAAAAAAAAACAAAAAACAACGCTTTTATCCAACAAAAAATTACGCTTTTTTACAATAAAATCATTTTTTCTTAGACTATTTTTAATTCAAATTTATTAAAATTTATTATCTATTTTTTAGTTGGATTTTCTATAACAGCGTCTTTTTTTAAAATAATATTTATTTTTAATTTTTTAGTTGAATTTCAATTTTATCAATTTTTTTTTAATATTGAATTGTCATCGGTACTTAATAAGCCTTTCGAGTTAATCCGACGTTTTGAACGGGGTCAAAATCACGTTCAAAGATTCCGTTACATACTAACATACATACGTCTGAAGCTAATAAAAGCGTATTAAAAATGGCTCTTTTCAACTATATAATTTTAAACTAGAATTAATATTAAAATATTCGAAGACGACATTTGCGATGTAATGTCTATGAGTTCTTATGGCAACCTTACACGCAACGCAGCATAAGATCCGTCTACACATCAATGCTAAAAAAAGATGATTCAGTGTTCAGTAGTATGATTATTTTGGGAAGATTTTATCACACAGAATGTTCGATTAATCATCAATTCGCAGCGTGCGATCTCCGCAGGTCTACCATCTCAGTATCACCTTTTAACACGACACCAAAGATTTACAATGAAGTATCACGCAATATGTCTTAAAAATGTTCACGCGTGCGATTAAAATATGGTAATTAAAAACTTTTTTTTGATATCCGCTGAACTATTATTCTCTTTTTTTCGAAATATTGAATGTCTCCGAAATGATGTTTGAGGCGTCGGTAATAAGAAAGAAAGAGACATACAATGCTTAATATTGTTCGGACATAAGTGATTTGAGATTGTAAAAGTGTAGTTTTGTTTTGGTAAAACTTTGAAAATTTTTCTTTTTAAACAGGCATTATTCGAACAAAATTTTACAGAAAAACTGTTTGAACCATAAGAAGGGATGTTTTTACCTTATTAAACTTATAAAATATACATAATGCTATTGTGCTTTATCAGTTGACGATTCGCCTGGCTAATAATCGTTCTTGAACCCCACAGACGAAACTTGAATGTTGGTAGCATTGAGGGTCTCAATAGTATTCAAATAACGGGCATCTAAACCTTTATTCCAATGCCAGACACTCGGCTATGCCGTTGCGGCTGGTTGTTATTGGATTTGTAACAATGTCTCGTCCGAATAGCCGAATATTTAAACTAAATATTACAATTGAAAAATCGAACTTATTTCTCAAGGTGAGCAACCGAGCTGGGCTGGTTATGTCTCTAGTCAGACTAGGTCCTCTGTTTATCTAAGCTAGTAACAAAAATGTTTCCCACACGCCATAACTGTTCAGGATTTATTCAGTGGATTTTAATATTAAGCTTAAGTGTCATTCCAAACGAAAAATATAAAGCCGTTTCAGGAATCCAATTTTCTTTAAGGGTTTCTCTATGCGTTACCTATTTTTATTAATTTTTTTGTGTAGCACGTTATTTTCCTACTAAAATAAAATGATGTTAAAAACGAAATTCAGAAAATATTAAACCGAAAATATAAAAACGTTGAATCTATCCAAATTGCTGTTAGTAGGAACAAAATATTCATCTATCTGATGTTTCACAAACAAAAAAGAAGGAATTGATTGAAAATAGCCTCTACTGCACGGGCACAAAACTCATGTTTATTTTATATTTTATTATTTTTATATTAATGTATATATTTTATTATTAAACAATATTACAATCTATACATTTGCAATAAGATGAACAATAAGATTTTAGTTCAAACAGGCTATTAATATTAAAATATAAACAATCTTGGTTCGTATATATGTTGGAGACATTCTCGATATGATAGTAAATTGGATTTCTGATCTGCGATTAGAGATGATCGGATTTCTGTCAAAAGCTGCCTCTTCAATTCAAGATCGGTATCCAGAACTCAACATGTGGATCAATGCCGGCGGCCATTCCATTAATTAATGTTAGGGTATTTGGAGACAAAAATATTTATACTTAGTGAAATTAGTTAGAGTAACATTTGTGCGTTCTGGTAATATAATTTTTTTTCAAAAAAATTGTGGTGATTTTTTATATCAATTGTACCTCGAGATTCCATTACTTCTTCTTTATCTGTAGTAACATATTTTACTTATTTATCTACCTAAGCCCTAGTTTCTTGAGTACTGGTATCATGCCAAGTTGTATGTTGGACAGGTTAATCTTGCATTCTGATTTGATAAGTACCTAGCTGTTACAATACAAAATTAAATGCATGTTCAAAGTAGTTTTAAATACACTTTACGGTTAAATTTAGTGTTTGTTTTATTTATTTAACCATTTACCTTTTTGTTTACTTAAAAAACGGTAAAAGTTTTAATAATTATCAGAAGTGTCATTGTGTGTCAAAGTAAAAATGTTTATTTTGAGAATTTTAATCTTACGTAATCTTAACTTTAATCTTATGATAATAATACAATGTAATAAATGACATTGTAAAAGAAATTGTAATTTGATTACGATTTTTTATGAAAGTCTCGGGTTTTTAACTCAATAGACTCGATTATAAACACAAAGTTGTTTTTTAATATTAAATTTGCGAAGTTATGCTATATTATTTATGCTTATTCGTGTGAAATATTGTGCTAAGAAACACATTCTGTTAAGGCTAACTTAAGGTTAAGCCTTGCCTTAGAAAATACTTTTTCTTGTAACAAAGTACAGAGCTACACGTAAACCCAAGAGGTTCTAGGCAGCTCAAAGGAATTTTGCAAGGAACATGCAAGTATGCAGATGTTAATGAAATTATTTCTGGGAAAGTAAGATCTGAGACGGGTGCATTGCCCTGAGTGCTGCCAGCAATTTGCATTTTGAATATTAATGATGAGGTGCGCTCTAAAGCGACAACGGCGCCATGTTGAATGATAAAATTCAGCGAAATGTAATTATTTGTTTAACTTAATAATTTTTTTAAATTTATAAAATTTTAGTTTCGTGTTATTTGAATGATTGTGACCTCTTCCAACCGAGGATGCAAATGAATTGAGTGTAGATTTTTGTAGAAGATTATGTTTATATTTAACTAATGCAATTTTTTTTATTGCTTAGATGGGTGGACGAGCTTACAGCCCACCTGGTGTTAAGTGGTTACTCGAGCCCATAAACATCTACAACGTAAATGCGCCACCTACCTCGAGATATAAGTTCTAAGGTATCAGTATACATAGTCACAGCGGCTATACCACCCTTCAATCAAACCGAAACGCATTACTGCGTCACGAGAGAAATAGGCAGGGTGGTGGTACCTACCCGTGCGGACTCACAATATGTCCTACCACCAGTAATTACGCAAATTATAATGTTGCGGGTTTGATTTTTATTACACGGTGTTATTCCTTCACCGTGGAAATTAATCGGGAACTTTTGTTAAGTACGTATTTCATTACAAAAATTGGTACCCGCCTGCGGGATTCGGACACCGTTGCATCGCTAGATACGAATGCACCGGACGTCTTATCATTTAGGCCACGGCGACTTCTAATCGACTTCCACGAACATAAAGTAGATAGCTTCACTTCGAGCTGAATCGATGGGTTGTATGCACGAAAAGGGTATTAAATCCGAATCGACTGTTAGGTAGAGGGATTTTCCCGTGTTGTGCAACGGCACAAAAACGTTGACGACACCGCTCCGTCGAGCGCCATCTCCCCGGGACAAAGCGATAAGAGCTTTTATTAAATTTTCTCGCATCGCCTAACTAATGTCGTCCAGCTGACGCGTATCCGACACTTACTTTCTGTTTTTCACACAATTCCAAAACCTCTTTGGTGACGTTCTGTTTGAATTATTTTAAATTGAATCAGTAAAGTTATCTGACGTTAGTAGTTTAAAGTATTTAAGTCCGTTCGACCAGATATATACAACTCACTTTTATATTGTTTTTCTATCTGAAAAAAAGTTTAAGAATTTTTTTTTTATGATCCTGATTTTAAAGTCAAAATTATGGAGATGTATATCCGGAAATTGATGTGTCAACTCAATGAACAAAACTAATAATGAAAATGAAACCGTCCTTAAGACACTAATACGATAAACAAACAATAAATATAACTATTGTTTTCTCTGATTAAAGATTAAAATGAATGAACAATATAATTTATTACCTGAATTGATAGTATAATTTCTCTAGCCTTATTAATTCCCAAATAAATATAGGATCGTTTTCGTCTGACTCTCGCAAATAACAAAATTGTTTCGATTTCAACTTAATCAATCCAAATGAACAACGAGTTTAAATTAAGCACCTCTAACTGGCTATTATTGTGCGTCTAAAATAAGCTGAACGTTTTGTACTTGTTCACATTAATTAAGAAATTTGTTTTCAATTAAATTCGTTTGGCTTTAAGGATCGTGTGGATGGATATAAGTAGAAACACTGTTCTTTGTGATGTTATTTTGATATGTGCCTTACTTTCAGTTTAGAGGAAACATCGGGTGTGAAGTCGGTGTTTTTTATTTTTTAAATGCCTGTTTATTTTTATTGAGAACCAAAATGTCTTATTGTCTTCATTTCACACTGGTCGTGTTTATTATTCTATTAGTTTTATATAGTGTATAATTTGATATTAGTAACTAAATAATTACTTTTTACCTGACTGAAATTCACAAGCAAAGTAATAAAAAGGGTTGAAAGTTTTTTTTTTCCAGGAGGAATTGTATCTGTTTATCCACGGTGACAGTTCAGTTTTAGGATGTTTAAGTTAAATATTTAGACCACAGCAACAGGATCAAATTTGTGTTTTTTTCCATACCTATGTTGATAGCCTTGAGAGGCTATTTCAGCTTCTCCTTGATGTGTAGGTGAGCTCACGGGGCTCTAACCGAGAGTGTTGCTAACACTGGCCCTAGCAAGAGCAGTGCTTCGCAGAATCTAACACCAGATCGGAAACCCGACCCACTGAGAAGATCCGGCGAGAAACTCAGTCGGTTGTGCCTATGGGTTAATTCACTCGTCGAGCCCTTCGTCGCAAGCGACAGGTTCGACGAGTGCTGTATTCTAGTGTTTTATTTATATATTTTTTATTGCTTAGATAAGTGGACGAGCTCACAGCCCACCTGGTGTTAAGTAGTTACTGAAGCCCATAAACATATACAACGTAAATGCGCCACCCACCTTGAGATATAAGTTCTAAAGATCTCAGTATAGTTACAACGGCTGCCCCACCCTTCAGAGCGAAACGAATTACTGCTTCACGGCAAAAATAGGTAAGGCGGTGGTACCTACCGGCACGGACTCACAAGAGGTCCTACCACCAGTAAAGTGATACTGAGACTTCGGTTTACAGTCTCAAAGTGGGTGACGGAATTCACGTTGGCGTGTTTATGAGTTCCAGTAACCACTTGACTCCAGGTGGGCCAAGAGTTCACCGTTCAAAGCAGTAAAAAAAATCAGCTAACGTTAAAAGTCTCTAATAATTAATGAATTAATTATGTTGAACAAAGCTAATTGCTTATGGCGAGTTAATAGTGATCTACAAGCGCCGATGATTTAATTTAATAATGTCTTCGAGAATCATAATGACATATGAACATCGAGTTTGAATATGGAATTCCGACTCTGTTTAGTAGATTTATTGTTGATTTTTTCATCGCAGCTTGGAATAATTATCAATTCCTTTGCCTGATTAAATTTATAGTAACGTTAACATAGCCATAGTTAATTGTAATTTAATAATGTAATTGGAATATGTAGTAGATAATAGGGATCATGTTAAATTAGTATTAGAAATATTTACTTGCTTTAATCTCAATGTCTGAACACTATTTAGATACAAATAATTAGAGACGTATTGAAAACCGTTATTATAATTCAGACTTCTTCACTGAGATTAAACGAATTAATATAAATCTTATAAGGCTAAAACATTATTTTTCATTATACTTCTAGTAATTTTACAATATTTGATTAAAATAATATTAACAGTTGAGAAAGTCGAAGTTTCTATTCGCTGACAAAGTTTTCTTCTATAAATATAAAACCTATATGCCAATATACGCTCATGGGGGATCACGCCTTCACGGATTTTGTAAGTATACTATGATTGTCGTCGGTTGGGAAAAACGTGTGTTAGTTATTTAAGCTTTTATCCATACTAGTTAAAATGTTTCTTTTTAATGCGCTTTTATTTCTGATACCGTTGTGTGTACAGTAAAGAAAAATAAGGTCTGGTGAAGTGCCGTGATAATAGTATTTTAGTAATTGGAATCTAGAAACAGGACAAAGATTGTTTCCAGATAACTTTAGTCGATGGTATGTAATCACTTCATTGATATTTTGTGTGTTTATATAAATGGTGACTGCGTTACAAAAATGCAATACAGACTCTTATTAAATATAAAAATGCGTCAAAAACACAAGACCAACTATTTCCAAACAAAACCCATATTATACAAAGGTCATATTGGCACGTTGAGTAATAATATGCTCAAGAAGCTAAAAGCCAAAAAAAGACATTAAGATTAGAGGTAGAGGTATGTTGGAAGTAGAGTTATTTACATTCGCATCACACTGAAGTCATTGTATGAGTAATTTTAGAACATAATTCAAAAACACCACCATCAGTAACCAGCAATAAGGACGATGAAATAGAAACAATGAAATAGTAAAATAATATGTACATCTCCCAAAGTAAGACAGATAAATTCAAACATCTCAAACAATGTCTGAGATAATTTTTGTTACAAGAAAACACGAAACGAAGCAAAGCTTTTACAGAATTGGTGCCAATATATCTTATAGAAGGTACAGATATTACATGCTACAAAGAACTTAAAGCCTTAGCTCAACGACAACGTGAAAGTCCACTGAGTCAGAAAGTTTTAATAGGGCTATACGTCAGCATTATGCTACGCCGGAATCTACTAACATTTACACTACTGAAGTAATGTTCTTTAGATAACAATTTTTCTTTACGTGTTTCCATAAGTTTTGCATTAGTATGAACACATTCCACACTTTGTACAGTAAAATGAATTTCACAATTTTTTTGTCAGTGCATTGCTCCGTTTTGTGAACTAGCTGGTGTAACTTTCTGTCTGTTTTGGATTAGCTGTTATCTATATATTAATACGTGAAGCAAAAACCTTGTATCCCTTTTTACGACAATTGCACGGACGGAGGAGTACGAAATTTTCCACACTTATAGAGAATATAGAGAAGAAGTGCACAATGCTAATATATATTTTTAAATAATGCATAAAAGATACATTAAATCAATAAAGAAAACATTACACACACTACATACCATGTATTTGACGCACACACGCATACATACTATTTATTGTCAAACTTTTGTTCTTGACGTCTGTTATCAAATTGAGATTAAAGATTGTTTATCTTTGTTAATATTTTTTATAGTGTAGTCTTGGCGAAATTTGTGATTATAGAAGTATAAAATACAATCATAATAGTTTACAAACTAACGATTCCAATTTATTATAGTCGAATTTCGACTACTGCGGGAGCTCTAGTTCATATTATTATGTATTACAGATTTTTAGCCGAATTCAAAGAAATGAGGGGTGTTTTAAGTCGACTGTATTTTTATGTGTGTTAACGCGCCTTTTCTTTAATCAACCGATTTTTCTATTCTAAAGCCGGTGCTTCTGATGTGGATCCATTTAAGTTTTATCAATATCGGGCACGTTCATTCTTAGTTATTTAAAAAAAAAAAAAAATTAATTTAAATGTATGTTTTCTTTAAATGCATATTCGACTAAATTGATGATATACTCATTTTCTTCGAGTGAAATCGGTTTTCTTTTTTAGTTTGGTTACCACGTAGTGTTTATTATCTATGGGGCTTACTACCAAACATGTGAAGGGCCGTATAGTATGAATTGTTTTTTGTGTTTCGAAAATTCAGTTTTATATTATAAAAACAGATCCCAAGGAAAACAAAAAGATAATTATGAATTAAAATGCCCCGAACGTATACTGAAGTGCACCAAGCATGGCTCAAATTTTATGTTGAAATCAGATTATTACAGTTAGTTGAGATTGGAACACGTAGAAGTTTGCGTTTGCCCTGAGGAATCCAAACGTGAATGCGCATATCAGATTTAGTCACAACTAGCGTTGCCAGTTTTTTTGTCACCCTATAAGGGGCAAATGCTTAAATAGGCAAAAAATACGGGAATTTAGTTTTTTACCTGGGAAAAATAAAAAAAAACAAAATTATATCGTGACACTCTTTTCATATTTTTTATTTTTTCTTATTCTTATTTTTTTTATATTTTTCCGATATGCAAGTCAGTTTTAGCATATTTTTATGGGTTTTAACATATTTATAAAAATCAATACAATTATAATCACACGGTTTGAACACGGGAGCCTAAAATACGGGACGTCCCGGGAAATACGGTACGTCTGGCAACCCTAGATTCCCAACGTTCAGCGGAACTGAATTCGGGAAACTTTTAAATAACTACATAATATTGATTAGAATTCACACCGAAAGACTGACGCAGAATTTTCGAAAGATCGCATCGAAATAATTTCAAAGTATTGAAATATAGTCAGAATTTATTAAATTTCAATGAATTTAAAGAATGTTTTAAATTATGTACATTTTAGTAAATCATTTTTTCACAAAACAACAAACTACCTTTCAAAACTAAAACTATTCATTTCCATAGTTTATACTAAAATCATAAATCAATTAAATATGTAATCGTAAAATAAAGATTAGACCTGTAAGATATAATAGCCGGCAAACTTCTTGAGCATTTGTTGCCGTAGTGGGGGTAAGTTCGCGCATGGTACACTCACGTGCAAAAACATTATTTACTCTGCGTCATAATGCAATTAAATTATTAAAATCAACATATGTATTTATTTATATATTTATGAGAACATCAACAAAAAATATAGGTTAATAATTGTAATAATTTAATCTGGGGGTAAAATAGATATTCCTTCTATTAAGTCAAAACTAGAGCTGTTGCCAGGTCTTGGTTCAGTTGAAGCGAAGCTGGTATTTGTAATTTTTTTTCCGTTATCATAATCTTCACCATCATCATCACTGTTTTTATCACCCGAGTTGCTATCATCGAGATGAGTCGACATAGGGATCATCGGTGTAGTTTACAACTCGGTCGGTTCGGTCTACTTTTTTGTCTATAATTAATTATTTTTTGAAGATATTCGATTCGTAGTAATCGAATGTAACTTTTTTCAATTACCAGCTTCCGATTATTTTCTGTTTTTTTTTTCCATCTGAAGCCTAGCTCTTTCATAATTCGTCGTAAACTTCATACCGAGCCATTAAAATTTATATCTTCTTTAAATTTTTCGAAGCCTTTCTACGGTACGGAGTTTCGCTACTTGTTATGTAGTTATTATGATTACATCTTTTTATTACAGATTGAACGAAACTATCCGTTCCGGTAACTTTCTTCTTCCCTGATCTTTTCTTACCCGGAGTCCGAAACACGGCGAGCAAGCCAGAGCCTTTAGCTTCGTTAATAATGCACCTAACAGTACTCACGGATGTTTTTGTTGCTTCCGAAGTCTGTTTTACTTTTTCCATATCATTCTTCCCCTGTTTTATAATGAAACAATATACGTCGTACACAATTTTTCTACCCTTTCTTTTGAATACTATACCAGTTTGTCGCGGCATAGTGTATTTTTTATAAAAAATCAACAAACACTCAACAAATAGCAATGGCAACAAAGTCAACAAGCAATTATAACAAATAACTTAACAATTAATAACGATAGACTTTTCACTGTACGCAAGCGTACTTTTGGGAGAAAGCGGAACGAGGGCGCGGTGCGGGACGCAAGGTTCTACTGATCTACCAATAACGCGCTCCATACGATTTCCCCTGCCGTCGCGCCTCACCCTCACCACCAAAGTGATCTAAAATTCGGTTCTGCGCAGTCAAGGTCATTTGCTCAAGAAGTTTGCCGGTTACTATACACACGTTATCTTTGAACTTTTTCTTTACAAAGAAAAACTTTGAGCACTTTACCATAATTTTAAGTTCTACACCATATTACGAATTGCGCTGTTGTTTCGATTTGTTAATTCCGCATCAACAAACTTTTTTTTTTTTTTTTTTTTTTTCAGGATGAAATCGCCGGACTTCCGCCCTCCACTGGGGATAGAGGGCGGGGCATGTCAGAGTCGAACTGACTAAAACCTCCTGTCGCTCAACAACCAACGTCCAAACCTCGCATGAGACAGAACTCATGAAGAGGCAAAGGGGGGAAAGTGAAGCGTTTAGTGCGGAGCACATCTCTCCCATCACCCTCCCCCTCGGGACGCCGGACCGGCGGTCGTCGGCGCCACGACCACCAGCCCTCTCGGTCGGCAGGCTATCCGAAGCCCGCCTAGATGGCGCCGGTTAGAGTGAGCTATCCTACGGAATACCCCGCTGGACCAGAACCAGCGTGGGTCGAGGATAGCCGGCCTTCCATCACCCGGATGCTCTTGCGTAAAACGCGTGCAGAGCAGCTTGCACGTCGTCTTCTTAGGCCCCCCTCGCCGGTCCCCAGACCGACATATGAGGGGGGACCCGAAACACTTAGAGGGCCAGGGCTTGGGCGAGATCCGCCTCCCTGGCCCCCGCTCGACGGCGGCGGGATTGTGCGTCTCTCACGCGCCCCGCCGCCTCCTTCTGCGAGATGGTGCACTCGCAGAAGTCGAGCATCGCCTTCCACGACTCGTCGTCGCCGAGCATCGATGCCACAACACTCGGCAACGACAAGTCGTTTCCTACTTTTGCGACGAGGACACGGCGCCACCCCTCCCATGCGGGGCAGGCGACGAGCGTATGCTCTGCCGTGTCCAAGTCGCAATCACAATGGTGGCACTCTGCCGTCGGCTCGGCTCTGATCCGGTGCAGGAACTCACCGAAGCAACCATGGTCAGTGAGTACCTGCGTGAGCCGGAAAGTGAGGCGTCCTCTGTCACGATTCACCCAATCCACAAGGACCGGGCGAATCGCCTCGATGGCCCTACGACCAGCCGAAGGATCAGCCAGCCGTCTGGACCATGACTCCAGCACGGACCGCCGAGATTGGGCCCTCCGCGCTCTGACCACACTGTGGCTGGGACGCGCCATGCCCCGGGCGCGAAGGTCAGCCCGCCACTGATAGTCAGCGGCGAGCGCCTCCGCTTCCAGAACCCAAGGCGGCGTCCCAGCCAGTACACACGCCGCCTCAAAGGAGATGGTGCGATAACCACGGATGACCCTGACCGCGATGGTGCGTTGCGGCCGTCGCAGCAGCTTCGCCACCCCCGCGGCCAGGGACTGGCCCCACACAGGCGCCCCGTATAGGGCCATTGATCACACCACCCCCGTATAGAGACGGCGCGTCACCCGGTCAGGCCCCCCGACGTTGGGCAGAAGCCGGCTTAACGCACCGGCCACCCCCAACAAACGAGGGACCAGGTGCTGAAAGTGAGCACGGAAGGTCCAACGACTGTCCAGAATGAGGCCGAGGTACTTCAACTGCACCCCGACCCCAATCCGGACGCCTCCAACCACGATATGGGCATCGACAGGTGGCACTCTCCGGGGCCTGTGGAACCACATGGCCTCGGATTTACTGAGCGCCACGTCGAGGCCCAATCTCCTGATATTGCCGACGACATGCGCCACCCCAGCGGTAGCAAGACGGGCAGACTCAGCAAAACTCCCCCCCCGGGCCACGACCAACGTGTCGTCTGCGTAACAGATTACGCTTAGGCCCGGGAGGAGGGCACCCCTCAGTACCCAGTCATACCCGATATTCCACAAAAGGGGGCCGAGCACCGACCCCTGTGGAACACCGCGCACGACCGGGATCAACAAACTAAAAGTATACTTTATTCTACGGAACTTTATAAATTATTTTTTCGTTTATTCGATTTTAGGCGTTCACTTATTATTCATTAATTGAAGTTGGAAATGTACTGCAAAATAAAATAAAAATGAAATATTTATTTCCATGGAAAATTAAATTATCCTGTAAAAGAACAAAGAAGAGATAGTATGTTCAATTCAAGAAAATATATTTCCTGTTGGCTTAAAAATATTAGATTACTCAAACAACAAGGTCAAGTGACATTCCTCGCTGTGAGTTTACGGAATTTCGGAGATCTTCACTACATATTATAAAACAAAGTCGCTTTCTCTGTCCCTGTGTATGCTTAAATCTTTAAAACTACTCAACGGATTTTGATGCGTTTTTTTTTTATAGGTAGAGTTATTGAAGAGGAAGGTTTATATGTATAATAACATCCATTAAATAGTGGAGAAAAACTGTTATTTTTGAGGTTCCTAATGTGAAGTCGTAAATTATTTTTTTTTTTTTTTTATTGCTTAGATGGATGGACGAGCTCACAGCCCACCTGATGTTAAGTGGTTACTGGAGCCCATAGACATCTACAACGTAAATGCGCCACCCACCTCGAGATATAAGTTCTAAGGTCTCACTATAGTTACAACGGCTACCCCACCCTTCGAACCGAAACGCATTACTGCTTCACAGCGGAAATAGGCGGGGTGGTGGTACCTACCCGTGCGGACTCCCAAGAGGTCCTACCACCAGTGATTACGCAAATTATAATTTTGCGGGTTTGGTTTTTATTACACGATGTTATTCCTTCACCGTGGAAATCAATCGTGAACATTTGTTGAGTACGTATTTCATTAGAAATAATTGGTACCCGCCTGAGATTCGAACACCGGGTGCATCACTCAACACGAATGCACCGGACGTCTTATCCCTTAGGCCACGACGACTTCAAATAATCTTATACCTTTAAACGAGCAATTCTTGTATATTAATATATAAATATATAATTAGAATCTCGGAAACGGCTCCAACGATTTTCATAAAATTTAGTATACGGGGGATTTCGGGGGCAATAAATCGATCTAGCTACGATTTATTTTCAGAAAATGTTGTTTTATTTGTGTTTTCAATAATCAACTCTTCTCGACATCTATTGGCCAATAATAATACTATTTTTCTTAATTGAGGGCAACTAACCGCTTTAAAGACACAAAAAGATGGCGTTATAAAAAAAAAAACGAGCGAAGCTAGGTCAATAATAAATTTTCATATTTCCGAAGCCAAGCGAGGGCGGGTCGCTATCTATACTAATATTATAAAGAGAAAGATTTGTTTGTTTGTTTGTTTCGAACAGGCTCCGAAACTACTGGACCGATTTGAAAAATTCTTTTTCCATTAGAAGCCGACATTGTCCCTGATGAACAGAGGCTACTTTTTTAAATTTTTTTATTTATTATTTTTTTTTGTTTCATGTGTGTTTTAATGTTTCCGAAGCGAAGCGAGGGCGGGTCGCTAGTATTTACTAAACTGACAAATTGACATTTTTGATGCATTTTTGTAAAACGCTATTCGATGCTCATGCTTTGGGCCAACCCGGTATTTGCATTTTGTTCGGGTTGCTGCCGGAATTCTGGGAAACACTCGCGTCACTAGGACACTATCTGAATGGGCATGTATTTCTAAGCGTTCCGACGTGCATGAACGTATGTATCAATGTATTTAGGATATTCTGAGCTATCCAAAAGCCCGGAGCAGAGCCACTGCAGTAGTTTCGAATCAGTAGTCATAGAACAATCTTGTTACTTGTTTAATCCATCTAACGTTTCTATTTCTTCGTCAATTCAAGAAACTTGAAGTTGGAGATTTACGATATTTGGAATCGTTCGTTATACTTTACGTTTTATTTATTTATTTATTTATTTATAACTTCTTATACTAGAAAATATAAAGGCGGACTTAATGCCATAGGCATTCTCTAACAGTCTACCTTAGGGGAGTGCAGAGATGAAGCTTGGTAGGTGTAGTGTGAAGGGGATATTACTTAAACATATATTATGTGTATATATAACATACATAATACATAGTACTTAAATAAATACATATACATCAATATATAAATATATACATATAAAAACATATATAAACAAATATTATCAATTAGATGACTCTGCTAACTCTCTGAGAAACAGTTCTCGAACCTTCGTCTTAAACGCTTCACGTGTAGTGGCCGACCTTATTTTGAGTGGGAGCGCATTCCATAGAAGAATAGACTGAATTGTGAATGAATAATGTAAAAAGTCAGAACTATGTGGAGGACAGCGAAGAAGAAGATTGTGAGATGAACGAAGATTTCGTTTTGCACATTATTTGGAAATATTTCTGTGGTAAACATTTTGACAAAAAATTCAACATTGCCTTCCAATACAATTTGTTTATAAAGTAAGCTAACATCTGTTTTACGCTTACAATTACTTTGAACTTGGATTTATTTTTATAATTTTCGAAAAAATATTTAATTCGATTTAAAAAAAAGTCAATTTGTTAATTGTAGTCGTCGTGGCTTAAAGTATCGTATCGAGCGATGCACCGGTGTTCGAATACTGTGGCAGGTACCATTTTTTCTAACGAAATACGTACTTACGTATATTTATTTGTTTACGTGTAATAAAAAAGAAACCCGCAAAATTATAATTTGCGTAATTACGGATAGTAGGACATCTTGTGAGACCGCAAGGGCAGGCACCACCGCCCTGCCTATTTCAGCCGTGAAGCAGTAATGCGTTTGGGTTTGAAGGGTGATACAGCCGTTGTACTACACTGAGGCTTTAGAACTCACATCTCAGGTTGGGTGGCGGCATTTACGTTGTAGATGTCTATAAGTTCCAGTAATCTCTGAACACCACGTGGGCCGTGAACTCGTCCACTCATCTAAGGAATAAAAAAACGAATATTGGAGTGACATCTTATTTTGGTTGTAGGTATATTTTCCCCAGCCATTATAAAAAAACACACATTCAAAATATGTAATGCACTGATTTGGAATAGTGCTCCTACCAGTTATAATATCTTCATAAAAATAATCACATGCTTAAGTTCACGCATATGTGTGGATGCACAAAATACTTCTGAATGTGCGAGAAGCGACGTGACAGAATAAAGTTCAATTGTACTCCTTTTAAGCATTTCATTTTATCTTCACGAGTGACACGTGCGTCGAGACAAAATAGGACATGTATGTAATATAAGGGTAAGTAGATCTTATGTTCCCAATTTCTTTGTGTTACCTTCTTGTATAGTTATTATGAAACTGCTTTTCTTTTATCTTTTATAAGATTGATTCATGTTATTATTCTAGTTTGTTATTTCATAACTCATAAATAGGTTATAGATATTATCTGTAAGGTTAATTATTTCAAAGATATGGTTGATTTTTTGTTTTTGAAACAATTTAATATCTAATTGGTCTAGTCGCCGGTAATGGAAGGAATAACGATAATAAAAAGCAGTCTACATGAGGCGTCATATGTGAAATACAAAACTACAAAGTTTGATAAAGTATTTTAAACCAAAAAGGTCAGCGCAATTGACTCAGACATACCCGTGGCGTCACATCCTTGGCCTTTCGAATATCATCGACATTTGCATTTCAAGCGGGACTACACTATCGTGACGTTATCGCGACTACTTCGCCATTCTGGTCTTTAATGTGCCGCCCTCGCCGACAAAAATGATTCGCAGAAAAGCAGCAAAAACATTTTTCGGGAAGCTTGGAAGCAACCCTTTTTGACGCTCTATTATAAGAAGAAAGATCTATTCTGGTTCCTTTGTGTGGCATCGTTTTGGCTGAAACTTGTGTGCGGGAAAAATGTGGGTCATATACTTCAACCTCACTGAGTTTTGTATAGGAAATATGGAGATTAATGTGCGAAGTGGCCTTGAACTATACGCTTGGACTATTTACATCACGAATATGTAACTATAGCTACGTACATTATTGGAAAAAAAGGAACAACTAAATACTTTTAAATGAACGAGTTTTGGATGAGTTATAATTAAGCTAACTGAAATTCTATAAAACAAAATTTGAATAACGAATTCCCAAGGCTTATGTTGTAATTTTCGCTTTCATAGCCCTTACTACGGTGTTACCAATATGAGACGGTTTAACACATTTCAACAGAGTACCCTGCAGGTAGGTCTAACTTCAAAGCAGCTACAAACGAACGCCCATAGACAACATTCGCTAATTCACTTTGATGTCACCCCTTGCGCCCCCACGATTCACCCTACTCGTAACGAGAAAATACGTCTTAAAACTTTAAACCCAACTCGAGGTAAAATATTTTTAAATGTACGCAACAATCTCTGATACTTTTTTTAACGAGAAATTGTTTCTCAAAGTTCCTTTGGATAGGAATTTTCATGGCGATGAAAAAACGTTTCAGTTTTCTTTTTGTGTTAAAGTTGAAAACAGAATTAATAACGGCAGGTTAAAGTTCTAAAAATCTCTTTTAACGTGATCCTTTCATAGCAGCCTTTAAGTTTTACGAGATTTAGATTTTTCTTTTAATGTTTGCAAAATAAAACTAACAGTTGAAATTTTGGCTAACCCAAATGAGTAAGGAAGGAAGGATTAAATTCCTTCCTTCATTATCCTTTGAGCATGTCGATTTCAAACAGTTTTTGCTTTCATAATTAACACACAAAAAGCATGATAATCCTCGAAACCAATTAATATAAGTAAGCAGATTAAAGTCTATTTCAATATTGCTTCGGAATCATGTCCGGCACGCAGTTAATACACGTTGGGCTTTCAACGTTATTGCTTTGTGCATCGCCGGTGGTTACAGGCTGCTTTCATAACGTAGATTGAAAACGATACAAAGCGGCCGCAAGAACGCTTTGTGGTTCATATTTTGTTTGTGACCACTTTTCGTACGGTTTGACTGCGGAACTTAGTTCGTGTTGCTGATATAACGGACATACCTGCGGGGTTCGCGTTCGGATATTTCTTAGCTTCGAGACTGTCTCGGATAGTTGGGGCAGTTCCGTTTGTAGTTTGATATATTATGTTACATATAGTTTACTAGCGGCCCGCTCCGGTTCCGCTCGGGTCTTTAACTAAAATTTCAACGACACTTGACGTTGTTTTATTTTTTGAAATAAAAAAAACACTTATTGCGGCATAGCTATAATAGTTAGACATATGCTATCGTGTCACTTTTTGTAAATAATAATATGTTCTACAAAGTTGTAGTACATTGTTTTATTCTATCATCAATAGTTTTCGCAGGGCACGCGATGTAAAGAATATTTTAGGTAATTTTTTTACACCTCGGGTAATGTTATTGGGATTTTAGTAAGGATCGAAAAGGGAAAGTGTAGTGTACTCGGGAAAGTGTAGCTTCCAAACAATGAAAGAATTTTTCAAATCGGTTCAGTAGTTTCGGAGCCTCTTCAATAAACAAACAAACAAATCTTTCCTCTTTATAATATTATTATAGTTAGATGATAGGTTTTACGGTGTAACAGAGCGATGCGATTATTTGCAAAGATAAATTATTATTATAAGACGAAAAGGCACATAGCGTTGTTTAGGTAACAACACCGCGCCGTTTAAGTGTGCTTAGTTTTCACCAGAAAAATCTTCTAAGATTTTTTTAGTTTTGTGTGCAGTTCCGTGAATAGCTAAATTAACGAAAATGGTAGACTATTGTATATCTAAAAAATTTGACACGTGTTTCGATCGCCTCATTGATCATAGAATTAATAATTGCTAATTAAAAAAATGCTAACTATTAGTGATCCAATTAATTTTTTATTTAAGTATTTTAGAAGAACCAATTTTAGGCGAGTGGAATTAGATGTCTCAACTATATGATAATTTGGTTGGGTTACCCTAAGGAAGCCAATTACTAAAATCGCGTATTAGCAATTCAAGAAATTTCCCTAACAAATATACAATTTGAAAAAATATATTATTAGTAAGCAACGCTATTATATGCTGATTGTGAGTTAAAAGGGCTCTGTATGCAAATATCGGGAGCGTATTTCGCGACACTATTGCCAGCCTTTCTCATTGTCTAGCATTCTAGTTACGACTCAATTATCTTCAGAAAGTAAGGAACGCCAATTAACATCCTTTTATGCGTCGCTATACCGACTGCTGGGAAACGAGCTCAAGATATCGAAACAAATTTCATTTGCCGTTCATAAATTGCTTTGTTGAACTAAACTAAGAGGATTCTCAATGATTTTAAATGCAAAGTTTAACTTGCAGTGCCGGCTACGAGTGATGTACGCTCATTTGCAAGTGTCCACGGTAAGATTACGCTTTGACGTGGCCTAACAAACGGAAACCAGTCCAGCTGGAGTTGGCGAACTATTCGTTATATTAATCCCAAGATTAAGTATTTAATTCTACATGTCTTTGAGCAACATACCAATTTGCATCATTATATGTAATAAACTTGTATATTTTATTGTTAACTGTAAAGTACTGGAGAAAAATTTAGTATTTTACCTATTTAACCAATTCGAAAATATGAGGAGTTTCTCAGCAAACCAGCAGTTTTTGGGTTATCCTTAATTGTGCGTATTTAATTGACTTGGATTACATTAATGTTATTTTCGTTTTATTGAAGACAGTTTTATTTTTGATACAACACGTTCACACTTTGTTTTATAATAGATTTGATTTTCATTAGTAATTTTCATTTGAATGTGGTGATTACAATATGCTAACTTCAATTTTGATAAATAAATCACAGAAAATCAGTACAAATGCGGGGTAACAATATAATAAAATACGCGACAAAAATATTTACATTTGCATGAGCTTTAAACGAATAAGTCAGTGACAGGATAAAGCAGAACATTTCTGCATTGGCTATAGAGCGGTGACTACAACACATAAAAACGTACAGTCTTCAGCATAAATCCAAATAATAACACCACAATGGAAACATTAATTTCACAGTTTTGACCACACGACCGTCGTCTGTATAAAAAGCGCCGGCCTCGTAAGTCTTTGAATATAATTGTTTTTATAAGCTATTCAATACAAGGTTTCGTCAATTTTGTATATATCATAACTTTTTTGTGTTATCCTTAAAATTAATTAATTGTAAATTATATTTGTTACATGTTTTTGACTAGTTTTTCCCCGTAGTTACTTTGGCGTATATCCACATACAGCGTAAGCTTTCAAAAGGGAAAAATACCCCGATTTTGAAACATTCTTTATTGGTGCTCCGCTTGGTCCTATTAGTCCTATTAGTCTTAGCGCGATGTTAGCCTATAGCTTTTCTCAATAAATGAGCTATATGACACTTAAATAATTTTTCAAATCGGACCAATCGTTCCTGAAATTAGCGCGTTAAAACAATGAATCTAAGTTGTTCCTCAAACTAATTGTGAGCCCTGAATTGAGATTAACCATGCTTTCAACGGATCCTCAACGTGTGGAATTGTTAGTAATCAAATTAGTTTTATCAAATCGAACAATATATCTATTAATAATTTATAAAAAAATCATCAATTCATCTATTATCAGTTCATCTACAAAATTACATTTCAAAGCCCCGAAACATTGAAATGTAAAAAATAGAGGGTTGTTTGGGTGTTACTTGAAATCGATGTAAACTGTCCATCAAAAGTAATCGATTATCATAAGTCAAAACTTCTCATAAAATTGTTCATATGACTCATGAATTTTATTGTGTATTTATTAATAATAGAAACAATAAACAAATGAAATGTACTCTGTGTGTATGAATTTAAGTACACCGCTTACAATTCCATTCAAACTGAAACTAAAATCACCATTATTTAAAAAGCCTTTAAGCTAGTTTTGAACATACTTTTATTTCGGCTTTCCTTGTTCCTTTCATTATTTCTATTACCCTTTTCTTGTTTCGTAGCAGTTGATTTCATGTGACAATTGTTGACAATTCAATAAGTCTGTTTGGCTGCTCAAAATATTTTTATTGTAGGCTAACGACTCCCCTTCACACTGTGGTGTGAACATCGCGAAATTACTGAAAACTACGAACCAATAATTGCGAAAAAACTTCTACTAACTATAGATAAATCGAGACATATTGTTCTTATTATTATTTTTCAAAAATTTGACGTTATTGTCCACTGTATTCGCCCTGCACTATTTTTTGTTGTTTTGACGTCGGTAAGAGTGACGCCATCTATCGACGAATAGCCGAACGAATATCGAAGGTACTGGTAAAACCGAGAAGTACAATGCCATCTATTGTGTAGCAGAAACACAAATCGAAGCTACTCGACTTGCCCAGAATGTACTCGTTAAATCTAGGGATGTCGTATCGACTACAAAAGCGTTGCAGAGATGGCACGTAGTCAGTTAGTAATCGGAACTACTCGAAGTGAAACAGCGAACGGATCACCTGAAGCGAAGCGGAAGAAGTGAAATGAGAATTTTAAAGTTTTTCTGTTTTAAGTGCTCTAAGTGCTAATACAGTTTCAATTTATACTTCGGTAGAATTTTTATTTATCCCGAATCCCAGCGCGTAACATTATAATTAAACCTGGGTAGGCGGGCAAGGAAATTAAAATAATTCGATCGAACAATAAATTGCTTTATTACACGAAATAAAATAATTATAATTAGCACGATTCACGTAGTAATCTCTCTCTGCCACTCCGTTCGTTCCGATATCGAGTTGAGGGAACAAACTCTCGTACCCGTCAAGTAACAGCTGGAGTCCCGCAAGGCTCCGCCCCCTCCCCATTACTGTTTATTTTGTATATCAACTATATACCCTGGCCTCCGGAGACCCATCTAGCGGTCTTTGCGGATGACACCGCTATCTACTACTCGTGTAGGAAGAAGTCGTTATTGCATCAGCGACTTCACACCGCAGCAACCATAATGGGACAGTGGTTCCGGAAGTGGCGCACCGACATTAATTCCACGAAAAGCACAGCGTCAGGTTTGAACCCCGTGAGCTCACCTACTCGACATATACAAATTAGTATTATTATTTGATAAGTTAAGCCATTCTTTTTAATTACCAAATGCTTAAGTGAAGCTGGTGGTTTATGGTTTTCCTAAGTTTCCACGGTTCAGTACCATCATCTTGGCTGTCTCTTCCGTGGATGTTAGGATAAATTTCATGCAAATATAAAATGACATACACGCTAAGGTGCCAGTAATGGCTTAATGCTAAGTGGCATCCATATAGCAGCAAAAAAAACGTAACACTCTTGACTATTGAAAAAATGTCACATCCATTGAAATTTTGTACTCGACAGTACCGGTATATATTATCGGCTAGGCAAGTGGTAAACGGTTCCTATTCAATATGGCCCCATTGTACCATTATGGGTAATCGAGATATTTTTAGAGCATGAGGTGTTAAGTTTATTACTAATATTGCTTATAGATACTGGCAGAATGTTACAGTTTTAGTCTACTTCCACCTTCTAATACGCTGCATCTTTTTCATATCTAATTTTATCGTTCCTATCCAAGTTGGTGATCAACCTTTCCTTGGGATTTTTATTTCTAGCACAGATTTCGTCATATATCCATTCTAAGGACGTATTTCAGAACTGTGCAGACGCAGGCGGGGAAAAAAAAGCAGGCGACATTCAGCAAGCTTATCGTTAATATGCACAGCTTAAAAAATTTCAGAATGTCTTCATTTTATGGTCACTCTATGCATTTATAAAAGTTTATCATAGTAAGCTATCAGCTTGCTACAAATTTCCGTTACCTAATTCTTACAATTTTATCATGCTTTGGTTCCCAAGTTTTATTACTGTCAGTGGCTAAATACATCAATATGTAAAAGCCAAAAAGAAGGGGGAAAAAATGCTATCGGCTATGCATTGACTTCTCTTTCGGTATTTTATTTCTCTTTTTCTCCTTTTTCACACTCTCATGTGAGAGAGTGTGAAATGCCAAATGCCAAATACATATTTCACGCAAATATGTATTTGGCATTTGATGACTCGAAGATCCTATATTTAAACGGATCCCGTTATGATTACAGTTAACTGATTATAACCAACATAGTTGGGATGCAAGTATAATGGTATTGTTAGTTTGTTGGTTTTAAGGTTTTACTATTGCACAGCCAAGCGTAAAAATATGTTTCCGGTATTTAGGGCTTAGGGCAAAAGTATTTATGGTGCGGGTTACCGCTGATATATTTAGGACTATCGAAAGCGACATATCACTTCATCCGTGTCATTTAATCACCATTATGGCACTCACTTTCCAAGTGTATTTAATCTGGCTCACTTGTTTATCGTAAATGCATAGTAATATGAGAATAGATCTTCTGTTATATGCCGGTATGAATAAGGACATCTGTCTTTAGATATCGAAAACGGATATCGAAACAACTAGAATGCCTCTCAAATGTTCTAGAACGTTTTCGAATGTTCCAATTGTATCGAGAGTATTCTGGAAAATTGTAGACGTGGTCGAAGTAACCAGCGAAATCACTAGCGTGACATAGGCGACATGCGGCCCGTCCAGCTACTTAGCCCTCTTCGCCGATGACACTGCCGTCTACTACTTTACTAGGAATAGATCCTGTGAATAGATAGATTGCAACTACAGCACTAGGACATTGGTTTCGGAAGTGGCGGATCGAGATCAATATCTCGAAAAGCGCAGCTGTACTCTTCTGGAGGGAGAAGTCCATTCGATTCCCATCTCGCATTAGACGTAGAAATCTCACCCACTCAGTTACCCTCTTTGACCAGTTCATAGCCTGGACCTGAAAGGTCGCATATCTGGGAGTCCTCCTAGATAGTCCACTGACTTTCCGTCCCCATTTAAAGTTTATCCGTGACCGCATCGCAATTATGCTTGGCACAGGTTAAGATCTACAAGCGGAGAAAACTATGCCTTCGTAGTAAGGTGACACTTCACAAAACGCGGCCCGCACCTACATATTTGCCCTCCAGTGAAAAACATCGATCTTTAACGTCATCCAGACCAATATTTCGGAAATAAGCCAGCACCGAAACGCTAGTTCGATAAGACGATGGGGCATAATAATCGCCTAATCGTAACAATCGCATTTTTATTAGACCTCTGCAGCTCTGGAACTAGGAACAGGCTTAGGGACCGTCGTAAGCGTACTCGTCAAACTCGTCGTAAGTTTCGACGTTAAAACTAACCAATAAATCAGTTCGTTGAGTTTCTCGCCAAATCTGCTCAGTGGTTCGAGATTACGCGGTAGTATACGCATTTCATACCTAGATTATAACATGGAGACTTTAATCTCAAATCTCGTGGGTGGTATTTCCAGTTTCATGTTTATATGCTTCTGTAATTATTTAGCCTGACGTGCTACGCCGGGCTGTATCACTATTCTGCAATATTTTCTCTGACCTTAAAGTCATATTTAATGAAATATAATTGACAAAAAAAAAACTCAGTAAAAGCTCACCCAAAATTATTATGTAACTGCACCACAACATGGTCATAAAGTATTTACACCGTTTATCTTTGGTAATAACATCAAAATTTACGACACCATCGGCTGTATAGATATGCCGTGTGTTTTCAATTGATTGAGGTGACTGCAACATAATGTTCTATCGATTTGCCGTAAAGTGTTTATGTAATCGTCAGTAGTCTAATGTGAAGCGAAGTTTTCAGGGCCTGTCGCAGTACAATCTAAAATACTTACAAAAAAACATTTAAAATGATGAGTATGATTTATTGATTTGTATAATAACTAGTAGGGATCTCTTAGGGACTCTCTAGAAACAGTGTGAATCACGTTAAAATCGCCAATCAAGGGCAGCAATTTATGTAAGAAAAAATAATATTCACTGTTAGACTCACAGTTCACTTATAAGATATATGTTTAGCTCTAAGATGAAGCAATATATTTACGAGAATTTGTATTTAACTTTTTCGTGGGCACATGCATTTAGCCTTATAAAATATTTGATCAGAACATTTTGCTTTTATGAATAGAAATGGCCGTGAAAACTGAAATTGATTAGGCATATTTCGTAGAAAAAAATATTTTTCTTGTTCATAATATTGTTTCATCAGGTTTATGTAGAAATGCAAACCGAAGAAGAGATTTGATGGTCATGGTTTCATTTCATAGTCATTTGTTTTCAGAGTGCAATAATAAAATTTTGTCTTTTTTTAATAATTGTAATCTATCAGCTAACCTTACTGCTTATTAGTTAATTTTCTGTGGTAGTGTACAAAAAAGCTCAAACATTGCCAATAATAGGTACTACACCTAACAGCCCACACGTGTTCAATGTTAAGAACAGCGGTGTCCTAATACGCGTCGCTGGTCTTCAGCTTTTCTCCTAAACGCATTTCCCAAAACAAAAATAATATTACACACTCTTCGAACAACTGCGTTTGTCCACAGTGTGTTTCCAGAGATGTTTTTTGTCACGTACCATTCAGCTTTGAAAATACCCTTTCTCAGTGTTTCCCGGGCACTATGACTAGCTAAAATACGATAATATAACACCCATGGCACACATAATGTATTACTAAAAAAAGGCACGGCGTTGTCAATAAAGAAGTCATGTATTTTTGGGACGATTGCAATAGAAGTTATCGTAGTTTTACGCTGATTTTACATTACGCTCAATTCTAATACTATGACAGGCACTTTCTGTATACCGTACCGTATTATTTTAAAGATTATTAACTTTCAACATTGTCCCATGGGTACATTGTAAAATCCTTTATGGTCGGGTCATTCTGAGCCCTATCGCGCAGGAAACCATTCACCTGATACTACGACCACAAACGTTTATGTTCTTTCTGAATGATTGTCATTAAAGTTAATAGTACACGGGGTTGTTTGTTGTCAAGAGTTTTCATGAGTTTTGACGACATACCATTGGGGTTTGTGTCATATAGATTATTTTGTTTTGATCTGAAATGTCGTTGAAAACAATATTGTGTTTATTTGTTATAGCTCTACAAACTATTTGATAAATAAAAAGGAATGTTTGTTTCAATTATGACTTAATTACTTAATATGTTTTTTTTTCGCCTATCTATTTCAGTAGCTTCAGGGGCTATTCAGGTCTTAACAGGACTGGTCGGCGAGTCATTAGGCTCAGCCTAAAATAATTTATTAACAACTGCCCTAGCAAGAGTAGTGCTTCGCTGAAGTAACCACCGGATCGGAATCGCGACTCGCAGAGAAAATGCAGCGAGAAACTCAGAGGGGTGTATTTTATGGGATAGTTGCAAATCTAGTTCTTCGTTTGAAGAGGATCAGTGTGACGAATGGTCTGTGAATAGTATATTTCTATGCTGTCATATAACTAAATATGTGCTTTTTGTTTGCATAAGTAATATTTGATATATTATCCTATATGAAATGGGCGAAACAGAGATATCTTACTAAAATAATTCTAAAACCTTTACATTTCGTGTACCGGTTTTATAGTCAGTCCGTGGTAAAGTAAAGACAAATTGTGAATGATGATGTAATATAATTTCTGCGACAAATTTAGCCCTTTGCCCTAAAAAGTTCGCTGCGACCGCTGTCAAATTTCTCCAGGTGTAACCGCTACGTTATGTCGCTGTGGTCTTAGCGGGCCATTTAAATTCATAAGCTGTAGCGAGCAATAAATGCAAAAGTGCAAAAGTATGAGTTAAATATTCTGTTAACGTTAAATTCGTTTTTATTTCGCAGTAAGATTGATTCTTCGTATTTGGTAAAATTTTAAGTAACTTCAAATGCAGCCACCAATAAGACCGATAATGGTGAGTGTTTACTATCATTTATGACATCAGTAAGGAACAAATAGCCATACAAGAGTTGTTGTATGCTACCATATATGCATAATAAATTGTTACACATAAGCAATTTTGTAAAGTCACCGATTTGAGTATTTTACGAGTAGATTAAAACTATTGAACCTCCTATCCGAATCTAAGAAACTTTGAAATGTTGTTAAGATTCGCTGTTTTCAATATTTGTTTTTGTTTTTACGCTCATAGCTTGGACGGATTGTCACCTCCCATGCGGTCCAGTTTACAGCAGTCCTCTGTTTGGAAGCGTGGCCCGCGGGCTGTCATCAACCGTTAAACGCTACCGGCCCTCGGAACTGCCCGTGTAGCTTTGTTAATTTCATGGCGGTTTGAATTTGTCTTTGGGCGAGACCCTGTAACAAATTTATTTTACAACTACGACGTAAATTAGCAGTTGTCTAATTACGTACGTACAGTACGAGATATACGCTTTCGCTGTGAATTGTTTCATTAAAACACATGTTTTTGGCTAAATCATCAGTAACTATTTGGCTATTTTTATTTTCAGATAAATTCAAGATTAGCTTTAATTGTGAGAATTAAGATTCCTAAATTACATATTTTGTAACCTTATAAATCGTTACATATAACCTTGATTACTAAAATAACTTTACGACTTCGTTTTTTTCAGCTGATAACACAATAGCATGGTAACATTGAACTAAAAATAAAATTTTCTATGACTACCACAAAACTATTCAGCTTCATCTCATTCAATTTATATTAATGATAACGTATACAGAACCTTAAAAATTAATTATTAGCGTTTTTTTTTGTTTGCTTCTTTTTCTACTCTCCTGACTGCATATTCTCAAGGTTCTTGTTTCTTATCTCTCCAATTAGTCTCACCGTTATTAGTCTGTCGTGAATTAATGTATAATGGTTTACTATGTAGGGAACACAACATTTTACCATAACTTTCGAAGATTTGGGTTAAATATCTTTTTTTAATTTTATTGCGAAACCTTTATTGCAATTTTTTATTCCCAACTACACTTTTGTTAACCAGTTTAGACTACTCAGTTACATTTTTCCACATTAAAGCCCTGAGTTCTTTGTCTGATTCCTCTTAGTTTAGAAACTTTGAACGGGTTGAGCATGTATTTTAGAAATCGCCTTTAACTTGAATTAAAAACTTATTGATTTTGATAAAACTATTGTAAAACTGTTAAGATGACTTTTGAATGTTCTGTGGTTTGTGTAAATATGTGGAGCCCTGCTTATTGACCTATAAAGCTCTAGACTACTTATCAGAAAGCGTCTTGAAAGTTATCCTAAGTAGATTAATTAAGCGAAGAGTATGCTGATGTAAGTGCCTAGAAAAGCAGGCAATTAATTATTTTAAGTAGTTCCTGGCATCACAACGCGGAAGTTTTCCCATTTGAAAGGAATCCTTTTTTGTTCGGAAATTATACATAAAGAAGGTGATTTACATTTTCGTGAATTTATTGTGTAGGTTTCCCATTTACTTTTTTGGCAAATAAGCCAAATAATATAATCGTGGGATTTACTGAAGTCTGTATTTATTACACGGTGCTTTTTTTATTTTTTTTGCAGATTTCATTTGTTTGTGTATTGAGACGAGAAATGGATGGATGAATTCTTATGAGATAATTCGCAATTATCTCATAAGAATTTCATGTTACCGCCTAGCTTTCAAGTGTAAATCTAAATAGTATTTAGGCTATGTAAAGACACAAATAACGTTTTAATTAATACTAGAGGTCCCGCAGTAGTCGAAATTCGACTATAATTAATTGGAATTGTAAGTTTGTACACTATTATGGTTGTATTATATTATTATACTTCTATAATCACAAATTTTGCTAAGGCTACAATATTAAAAAAAATTAATAAAGACAGTTTGATCACAGACGTCAAGAACAAAAGTTTGACAATAAAATAGTATGTATGCGTGTGTGCATCAAACACATGGTATGTAGTGTGTGTAATGTTTTCTTTATTGATTTAATGTATCTTTTATGCATTATTTTTAAAAAATACTAGCATTGTGCACTTCTTCTCTGTTTTCTCTATAAGTGTGGAAAATTTCATACTCCTCCGTCCGCGCAATTTTCGTAAAAAGGGATACAAAGTTTTTGCTTCACGTATTAATATATAGATAAGTTGGATAAAAAAATAATCTAACAATAAGAACAGTATTTGAGATATATTTTGTAAAGGGCATTTGTTCGTCTGATCAGGAACGACATAAACTTTTCAGACAAAAAAGAGCACGTCCGTAGTTGTAATGATACATTGTTTTTCGACAGTTATAATAAGACGAAAATATTTTTTTGTTTAACGCGTGTAAGGGATAGCTTGGAAATATTTTAAAAGCATTTTCATTGTCGTTATACACAGATGAACATTTGGCCTATGTGATGATAAGCAGCTACCGTTGCCCATGAATATCAGCAAAACTTAAGGCACAGCCAAGATGCTGCCTACTACCTAGGAGTCGGAAGCGTTCATAGCCATTTCATTTCAGCATATATATAACTGGCACAAGGATAATGAGAAACCCTATTTTAACTATTTGGTATATTTAGCCATTAAACATTTTTAAGTATTTAAATCAAAATCAAATTTATAAAAATTCAAAATGAAGGGAATTTAACGAACATATGTAATCAATTTCAACACAGTAATGTGGTTTTCTTCAGTACATATTGTCAAGCAAAATCAAAATTAAAGTCAACCAAAACATTATTAAATTATATTTTTATTTCGTTAATACATTTGATACCGCTTGACCTTGTATGATTTCACGCTAAACCTATTCCATTCGTAGTCTTACAATGCATATTTTAGCTAAAGAAATGTTGTTTTAAATTCTCATTTCGCTAACAAAATATAAACAGAAAGTTCAGGGGGGCCGTGGGTCGCGAGGAAGCGAGCCTTGCCCTCTTCCAATGATATAATTGAAATTTCGTTTTGCCTCCCTCCGGCCAGGTCCCCTTATATTTATTACGTAATAGACATTTTTGACGCGGAATTATGAATTTGTGAAAACAAAATTCCGAAGGTAAATTTGGTGTCGTTTGATTATTTTTAAGGTTGTTTTACTTTGTTATTGTGAATTGTTTGTTCGGTTATTCCATGAATTTGTATTAAACTTTCGTAACGTTTCGGCTTCGTTTCATGTAAAATAAGTTTATTACGTTTGGAAATTTAATTATTTCTGTATCAAAGCAAATAGTTTCAGTTTTTCGGTACTGAAGTACTGATTAGTGTTACGTACATAGATGAAGATTATTATGGACACATAATATGGATTCCCAGTTTCGCCCACGTTGAACTTGGATTTTTTTTTATTTATTGAAGGATAGCTGGTGGCTCCAAGACTTTTCCAGCTTCGTGAGAAATAATATTATAGTGTTTTTTTATTTTATATTAAGAGTTATTTCCTTCTTAATACGAGCTTCACAGGTAGAAACAAAAAAGTATTTTTTAATACTAATTAAATTAGTAATATATTACACAACTCTACAAAAAAAAAATCCTTCTTTGTCTTAACGTTTATACTAGGGTTTTCTGGTTAATTATTCACAAAAACGAAAATAAAATACCTCTTTTTGGTATAAAGTTTGCTTTTGTGATAGTTATAGTAATCTCATTTTTCTCAAAACTCATTTTTCATTTTTTTTTATAAATTTGAATTAATTTTAATACTTTCAAAAAAACCGCGCTATTAGAGTGGGGTGTTTAAGTTTACACAGTGCCGCTAGATGGCACTCGAGGCATAAATAACGATCAGGTGTTTTGTACAAGCCCAGAAATACTTAAAATGTCACAAAAGTGTAAATACGATGCTGATGCATTTTGTTTCATATGTGGTCAATTTATTAAAGTTCAAAAGCAAACTGTTTCATGCCATGTATTTTTTTTTCGTCTAATTACGATCTAAAATATCGAAATTTTATGCTTTGCAATCAAAGTCAAATTTGTTGTTGACCCGTGTTATTATTAGTATTAGTTCCTTTTCATGATGCTGGAATGAATAAATATCAATATAAATATCGTTTACTTGGGTCAGGTCGTAACATAAAGTATAATACATAAGTACTATAATAACCAAAGCTTTTTCGTAAATTATGATGTAAAAGTACTGATATTAGGTTATGTTTCGGCTTCATTAATGCTAATTGTTTGAATAGTTTTCAAGAAAATATGCAAACTAAAACACTTTCATAAAAACTCTGTTTAATGCAGCATAAGCTTTGCCATTGAAAATATAACAATATAATATTTGTTTGTAAAAATGTATTTAGATTGGAACCTCATATATTGAGAATATTTTTAATGACTAAATATCACGTCACTAATTAAAGAATATTACAGTGTACATAGAACAATTTATATTAAATGAAATGAAAGGAACAGACAATTTAAAGGATAAACATCGAATGTTGTTTTTTTAGTTACAATACCAAAAAAATATATATTGTATTTTACTTAAATTAAGGAATGTTTCAAAATCTAAAAGTCTGCTGTTGAAAATTAAGAATGGGTTTGAGCGGTAATTACAATAGTGGTTTGCATGTTCCAAGAAAATTGCTTAATTTCGTGTTCAAGTTTTTAACTACCCGTAATGTCTTAATGAAAACTACAGTGAGTATTTTATTAACGTTTTCTCTACAAAAGCATTAATTTGGTTTTCAATGAGTTTTGTATTTGAAAAGCTACGAATAGTTGTAATGGAAGATTAAATTTTGTAGCCTCGAGATATTTCTTAAGAACTACAATCAAACAATTACTTAAATGATTGCTTTAGATATTATGTCTCTAAGTTCATTAATATTTAATTACTTTTCTGGTTTATAATCAGACAAAATGGAATTATTACTCTATACTATTTTCTGTGGTTTCCACGTGAAAACTTGTCTAAAAGACCATTAAATAGAAATTAAAGTTTGTCAGTACGTAGGTAAATCATGAAATATTAAGTGGTTTAAATCGTAAAAATATTTCAAAACAAAAAAAAACTTTATTTAATATGTAAATCATATTAGGAAAAAAAAAAGATTTTTGAGTGTACACGAGGTTTGATCACGATCCAATTTACCTATTTACGCTGCGAAGTAATCAATAGTTTTGGTGTGAAGGACCGTCATTCATCGTCATTCCAATGTAATTGAAATTTCTCGTGTCTCAAGGTAAACACGTTAACTTAGTTGTGGATATTGGATCCTATAATCTCTTAATACCAATTGAGATCCACATCGTACCACAAAATTAAAGACTTGATTTCAAAGTAAAAGTGTTTTTAGTCAAATTTAGTAAAATTGCAGTTCTTGAACCAAAAAAAATGTACAAAAACAATTTTACTTCAATTATGCTTGTATTTATGTAGGTTTTACGCATTCATGTAGAAAAAAATCTCCAGATATTAGTGTTTGGTAAATTATATCCAAGGGCATTTTTTGTGCCCCTGAAAGCGTAGGTACATATAGGTATGTGAAAGCGTTGCAAACAGACAAGACATTTTCACATTGTTAATATAATATTAGTCTCGAAAATTATATACGATTCATATGAATTTATTTCTATATTCACTTTGATTGTTCGTTTTCTACCATGTTTTTTTCTTTTTTTTCTTTTTTTTATTGCTTCCAAGCATGTATCCATGAGTGGATGATCTCACAGCCCACCTGATTTTAAGTGGTTACCGGAGCCCATAGACATCTACAATGTAAATTCGCCACCTACCTTGAGATATGAGTTATAAGGTCTCAGAATAGTTACAACGGATTACTACTTCACAGCAGAAATAGGCAAGGTGGTGTTACCTACCCGTGCGGGCTCACAAATTAATGGTCCTACAACCAGTGAATGCGCAAATAATAATTTTGCGGGTTTGATGTTTACACCATGTTATTCCTTTATCGTCAATCAATCCAAGTCAATCGTGAACATTCGTTAAGTACGTATTTCGTTAGAAAAATTGGTACCTGCCGGCGGGATTCGAACACCGATGCATCGCTATTTATGCACCGGTCGTCTTATCCTTTAGGCCACGACGATCTCAAAATAGCATGCGTAGCATTTTATTATTTGTATTTGCATATATCTTTTATGAACGTCGTGTTTGCCAACACGATTGAAAATAATTGATACTCCCTGATAGAAGTCGGAATTAATTGTCGACTTGTTCAAATAGCATTGATTTAGCACGATCTTATCGTTTCTTGTTACATTTAATATTTCCTGGTGACAAATCGTTTCGTACTTGAGAAATAAATTGTTTCCGAGATGTTATTATAAATTTGTATCGGACAACAATTTCTTCCTAAAAACCAGATAAAAATCTCAACTCTGTAAAAGCGTTACGGATTTTGAGATGAAATGAAAAATAAACTTGATCCTGGTAAAACATGACTTGAACTAGATTAAACTTACAACGTAGAATTAACTTGGCTAGACCTACTAGATACTTTATCAAGTTTTAGAATTGCGCAGCTGTTATTGTTTGCAGTTCTTGTTGAGAGCTTTTATTTTAATTGGGAGAGTGCCATTTTGATATACCAGATTATCATTTCAAGAAACAGGTTCAGGAATAACAGAAATTTCTATATATTCTCAGAAATAACAGAAATTTCAAAAATAACAGGTTAGTTTTATTTAAAGAAAATGAATGAGGGCCAATTCGAATAGGTGTATTATACTTTCTTAGTCTTATATATTTGATTGGCTTTAAGCTGATATAGCTGGGCAGACCGGCTTATCATTCCCTTAGCGATAAACGGCTAAAGAGGCTAAATTCTTCCTTCGTGTATAAAAAAATTCATTTCGAGAAGTAAATGCAGTCCAATTTATGCACTGAGTTTCTCAGTGGGTCGCGATTCCGATCGCCTGTGAGCTCATATACCCGTCCGCGGGACACTGGAATAGTCCCTTAAGCTCCCAGCGAATGGAGAGGGGGAAAAAACTAATGCGGTTCGAAATGCTTGATTTTATCCGTTGTCTTCGCTTTTGTAAGATAAAGCCAAATCTATATTAACAAATCAATTGCCATTCCATATGAAAGTCTACAATGATTTGTTCAGTTGGTGCAGGTTGAGCTCACATACCCGTCCGCGAGACACTGGGATAATCCCTTAGGCTACCAACGAATGGGGATGGAAAAAACCCAATACGGTTCGAAATGCCTGATTTTATCCGTTGCCTTCACTTTTGTAAGATAATCAAAGCTAAATCTATATTAACAAATCAATCACCATTCTATATGAAAGTCCACAATGATTTGTTCATCAGGTACATTTATTTTGGCTTGTGTTTGGACCTCGTTAGTGCACACTTATGCAAGTCCAATTATGAATGAAGCGAGCTCGATCCACTCAAATGACGCGAGAACCATCAATTAACGTAAACGAATGTCGTTTAAAGTTATGAAATGAATTTCTGAATAACTGAATTGATTTTTCAAATTTAAATTCACACTAGAAAATTAATTAAAACAAATGTAGCTCGTTTTAACTATTACTAGATGATGACCGAGCTCCGCTCGGTTTTTTTTTTGATAACGCCATCTTGTTGTGTCTTTAAAGCGGTTAGTTGCCCTCAGTTAAGAAAAATAGTATTATTATTCGCCAATAGATGTCGGGAGGAGTTGATTATTGAAAACACAAATAAAACAACATTTTCTGAAAATAAATCGTAGCTAGATCGATTTATCGCCCCCGAAATCTCCTGTATACTATATCTCCTGTATATATAAATTTTATGAAAATCGTTGGAGCCGTTTCCGAGATTCAGATTATATATATATATTAATATACAAGAAATGCTCGTTTAAAAGTATAAGATAAGATATATAAGATGTTAAATATAGTAACTCTTCTATGAAAAAAAATATTGATTTGAATTCAATATCATAACTGTTTTCTTAATTGAGCTGTGATTGTCATTGTTGAGATAAAATAATTCTTAAAGCGAAGGAAATGATAAGTTAGCTTCCTCGGAATTCGAACTTACCCACAGTACTTACTACCTACAAAATTAGGATTACTAAGGTAGCCAAAGATACGAAAATACCAAGTTGTTATCGCAATAAAATTAAAAGTCTTATTCACCTTGTAATCTTTTAACATCAAATAGACGGAGAGTCCACTCAGATAATGATGAAAAAGAAAAAGATAAACATATGTATTCTAAGTTGACAGTTTTTTGTTAGAGTTGATATATTTTGAATGCTTGGGTTAGTTAATGAATTCATTAACAGTAATAAGTTGAACTACAATGCCTCCTACTTGAGCTTGTTTTAAGCTGGAATCTACATAGTATATATTGGTACAATGTGTGAGTAAAAGATTTAGTTTTACATTTACAAACGTATTAATCCTGTATGTTGACTCTAAATGTGTGTATGCACCTAATATGTATATAGCGTGCATAAATATTATATTCATATATTTATCTACGTAGCAATGCGTTTATCATAATACTCTCTATATAAGCGTCTGTTTAAAAGTCGATAATGCCGTAAGCATTTAGTCCACTATTCAACCTTGTGCACAAGAGCTAAATAAATAAAAAACAAAAGTGTGGCACTCAGGAACTGCCACGGTAAAGCTATTGCATAGCATTTTTTATCAGCTTATGCAATTATAATTAGACAATGATAATTTAATATTAAAACAATAATAAAATAAGACCATGCTATATTCTACATGCTATATATAATATGCTATATTCAGACTTTTCATGATTAGGTTAGGTTTTTTTCGTTACGGAATTTCATGATTCGGTGGCCGCACTCAAGGCCCGCGATAAAAGCTATGCAATAGCTTAATAAATTAATATTGAATTTAATTGATAAGATATGGAGTATTTCAATATCAAAACAAAATATTAGTATAACTTACTTAAATTACTTACTGAAAAGTTGTTGTTCATAATTTTTTATGATGAAACTATTACGCTATCTCTTAACACTTGAGATGCTCGACCCGAAGGATCTCCTTTTAAGAGAGACGTGTCGGAGGCAAGCACGTGTCGGGGATTAGTCGTAGCGCATAATAACTACCCACTTTATATACACACTGTATTTTGATTGAACAAACCCTTGCTCGTTAGTTATGTAAACCGGTGATGTTAGCGACGCAGAATATATCCGGGTGGACGGTTGCATACAACGAGCGTTATTTTAGCAGGCGAGATCCTGGGGATTACTGGTGGTAGGACCTCTTGTGAGTCCGCACGGGTAGGCACCACCACCCCACCTATTTCTGCCGTGAAGCTACTGCTATGCGGTTTGAAGGGTGAGGCAGCCGTTGTAACCATACTGACACCTTAGAACTTAAATCTCAAGGTGGGTGGCGCATTTACGTTGATAGATGTCTATGGGTTCCAGTAACAACTTAACACCAGGGCTGTGAGCTCTTCCACCCATCTAAGCAATAAAAAAAAGATCATACAGGCCAAATACAACTTGAATACTCCACGTTGAGACGTGGTGGCAAAGAATCAATTTGATTGTATTATCGGCTCGTTAGATATAAATGCGTATGTAATTCTTATCATATTGAATAGGTTTAGCTACTGTCATTCATTAATTTTTTTTGCCGGGCCTAGTGAGCCTGTTTGTTTGTAAGCGTGAATGATACCAATTTATTTTTAGAAATAAATTCACTGCTATTCTTGATTTGATATAATATAGTATTCCGATGTAAGTGATAGTTTGAAATGTATAGAATTTAATTTTTTTATTTTATTGTTTTATAAAATCATTCTGAGACAGAATGTGCTTAAAGTCGGGATCTGTTCAGTATCAGGGGAACGGTCAGTAGAGACCGGTCGATTATTTGCCGATACAGACGACAATCAACACAAATTTGCATGTGAGCTGTATTGAATTGAGACAAGCGACCGTCACGAACCAATCGTATTCGACGTATCGTGGATCTAAAATATTATAGCTTCTGGAAATGTCTCCGCATTAAAATTTATAGTTCAGATTGTTTTCAATTTCATGTTTAGGTCAACTTGATGACCTCACTGCTCGATTGCTTCTTGAATCTGTATCTTTCGTAAAGATGTTTGATATTTGGAGATATTGGTCCTATCTCGTTGGTAACAGTAACTTAAGACAAAATACCAGTTTAGAAATGTTAAACGTAGAACGTTTATTGTCTTCATAAATTAACAATCATATAATCACGCGAATTAATTTCTTTGCGTACGTATTCATGTCAAAGGCCTATTTCTGCTTTAAAGCATTTATGAATTCCGGTCTGAGGTCTAGGATCGATGTTTTCCATATACGGCTGGGAGTCTCTAAGTGGTGGAAAATAGTGTGATATTGGACATCGGCTGCATACTGATGCACGCTGCATTAATAAATGCATTATATTATAGAGCAAAGAAAAAAAATCTAATAATATTTATAAAGCTATATATACAGATATGATAAAAACATAGGTATAGGTATATAACATATTTTTTGCAGATTGCAGATGCAGATTTCTGTTGTGCCTAAATAAAGAGATTGCTTACTGTGAATTTTTTCCATGGCCTAAGTGGGGATGCACATCCAGTTCTTTTAATTTCCGGTGTGTAATTTGCAATTCAGTTATCTGCCGTTAAAGGGAAAGATAGTAGGAGTTAATTTACCCGTCTATATCAATGATTATTTATTTCCAATGCTGTTATAATATGATGGTATTGATCTACGTTATGAAAATCGAATAAAGTACTAAATGTGAACAAAACCCAAACAGTATATAAGTAAACCTTAATAACTTAAGGGCTTGCAGACGTTAGTTGACATGATTACCAAAGCCACCAGAACTTTCTACAATTTAATGAATACACGAAACATTGAAATGAAATTATAAATTGATTTCCATATTTCATTAGCATTCATTAAAATTACTAAACCTGGCTGGCTTCAAGCGTGGGCTGTCTTTTGCGAATATCTCGGTCGTTATTTCGAATACACGTAACACTATAAAAATGGGACATGTCCCGATATTGCGATATAAATTGTTTCTTCTCAAATATGTATAATTTGTAGACATGCTGTGTATTAAAAACACTGTAGAGCATAGACGTAATGGGGAGTAAAAAATGAATTTTTAGAAACTTTGAGCTGTTTTCGGGTTGGTCGATTCTTTGTTCTTTGTATGCTTGCAGTCTTGCCTCTAATCACTCTTTAGTCCTAATATCTGTATAGGATGATTGATGTTCTAGCTAGCTTTGATTTAAGTGGGTTCAAGCCAGAGTGCGACTGAAAATTTTTAGGTTTTTAATGGCAGGATTTCGCTCCGCCTCCCAATAAACGCTCAAATAGTAGTGTTCCTTTTTTTTAGATGCTAGGGCAGTGTATATGGGAAATAGTCACATCGGCTAAGAGTGTTCGGTTCTTGTAGATGATTCTGTGTGAGTAGGTCTAAAATAATGCCATCAGTTAGTTCATGGTATGTATGAAATGTAATGAAGTATCCCCAAAAAGTAATTAGGTTTTTGGCAACCCAGAAGGTTCACGCATCTCACATATATCACATTATATATTCAGCATATCCATTTATTTTTAAATTCCGCGATGGTTACACGGGCTGAGAGTTTTGTTAGACTAAACTCGAATCATATTAGAGTTTGGAGAAGTTTACTTTGGCAAATTTCCAGTAGTATTAGTCACGGACAGCAAACCTAGGGCCTTTTCTACCTCCTAAAACTTTTAGTGGGTGATCGTGTATGTGTGTATGGGGAAGTTTGTAAAATTTATCGTTAGTCTGACGGACAACAGGCATGTAGTTCCAGTGTAGAAATTGAGTTGAATTGCTTTTTGAGTTTTCGAGATATGTATTTTGAATTAGATTGTAAATTCGATCGAATGATTGTTGTTCTGCTTGGTACTCATTGTCGGTGTTGGCGGAAAATCCAGGCAAGTAACAAACTCTTGATTTATTCTTTTGTTTGCCGTATCATTCTTGTCAGAGCGATCGAGGTCATCTATCAGTATCGTTGTTGTAGGCTGATGATATGCGCCTCACGAGTGATCGCCACTTCTTCCGGTTTGTGGTGAGTCTGGTATACTCGTGTACATAATCGCCAACTGCCGACTTGACTAGGTTGGTTGGTTGTTCTTACAGGTACGATAAAACACAATTACAACTAAAATGTCATATACACGGTACAGTTTGAAGACTGTTTCTCGAAGGGAGGTAAAGGAATTAATTAATTTAGTTAACTATAAATTAGTTTTTAAGTTACAATTGCCTGAGCGCTTCTGTGCATAACAAATGCAGTTGTTTCGCGAATGCAGCCGAATCCGAATCCTTGAGAAGATCTGTCAAGGAACACAGCGGGCAATACTCTGTGTTAAGCATCGCGTTCGATGAATATGGTGTTCGGTGTTTTAATTACTTCTGGCGTAGGCACTAGTCGCATTTATCGGTAGGAGCCAAAAGTCTTTTCAATTATTGTTTACTGGTGGTAGGACCTCTTGTGAGTCCGCACGGGTAGGTACCACCACCCTGCCTATTTCTAAGGTGAAGCAGAAATGCGTTTAACAAAAAACATCGTATCGAATGAAATAAAAAGGTAAACTTTCCTTTCTAAATGAAATTAAATTATTCGTTATTACAGCAATTGAAAAGAGACTATCTAAATGCAACATTTAAAAAAACTAATAAAATAAAATAAAAAACTCTATTACTGAATTAATTATATATCTTAATTATGTAACATTTTGAAGCATTTCATTATTAATCAATTTTATACGCGCTGTTTTAAAAATACTAAGAATGACTTGGACTAGTTCTATGTAATTTTTGTTGTTGTATGTAAATTTTTTAGCTCATTTAACTTCAAGAATTCGTTATGTAGTCATAACAAGTTCATTCACCAAACGTCAACTGGAATCTGGCGGACGACCGGACTTAGTGATTTTTATGTTACTTATGTAGCCATACAATTAATAAAAAGCCGTAGAATAAAATAAAAAAAAGTTGTTTATATCGTATCCCGAACCATCATTTATTTTTTATTTGGGAAACAAATAACCTGTATCAACATAAAAAAGAATGGTAATTATTCGTTGTAAAAAAACAACGCGTTAAACGAAAATAAAACGCTTGAAAGTTGTTCGATGTAAAATACCTCGTAAATACAACATTTGAATATCGATACTAAACTCCGTATTCAAACTAGAAACAATGCGGGCATAAAATATGACTTTCTAACTTTACGTCTCCTTCTTTCTATGGTAATAAGGAGGTTGTAAAATTTTTACGGTCTACAACTATAAATTTTCATACTGAAATTATACCGCCACCAGTAAAATCTGTTTCTGGTCTTTAAGTCGGATTTGGGCCCGGTGATTCTACTTTCTTTTAGCCGACGCAGCAATAAGTATTTTTTTGGTTGTTGCTTCTAATTTATTAATTAGAAAATTGCTTCGAAACTATTTTCTGTCTATTTCAAAATTATTTTATTATATTATATTAATTATTAAGAAGCCTTCGAGCTCACGGATCAGTTAGTGATAAAATGTTAACTTAAATGTTAAAACATAAACGCAACTGGCCCATTTTGAAACGCGATTTCGAAATGTTCAGCAGACGTAAGCTTTTAAACATTTACATTATATTATATTATATTATACGGAAAAATTACATTATATTATACCCGCAAAAAAATATTTTTACGTTTTAACCCAAGAACATGACTCGCAAAAAACCATCGAATTATTCTAATACATATCATCATAAATCATATTAACAATTTTATTGTTGTCGTTACAATATCGTTTCTAAAGCGTCATTTTCATGTTTGAATAGAATAATAATTGATACAGCCCATATAGAGAGTACATTAAGATGTAGAACGTTCATAATGGCAATTTCATTTTAATTTAGACAGTAGGTGTCCGTCCCGATTGCAAATGTATGCAGATCATTTGCGTGGGTTGCCATGGACAGCAATCAAATTAAGCGACGGCAAAAAGACCAATAAGCAGCGTGTTAAACGTATTCTGTTTTACAATGTTTTTATTTTAATAGATGCTATAAATTGCTTCTCGTTTGCAAATCATTTGCTATATACGTATTTTATGCTTTACCGGGCCATCTCTTCATAATTTGATTTTGTTTTATGATCAGGCACTCGTTAATGACTCTTCGTTAATCATTCCACACACATTAAGTAGTCACATTTTAAGTCGTCGTGGCCTAAAGGATAAGACGTCCGGTACATTCGTGTTGAAGCGATGCACCGGCGTTCGAATCTCGCAGGCGGGTACCAATTTTTCTAATGAAATACGTACTTGTAACTTATATCTTAAGGTGGGTGGCGCATTTACGTTGTAGATGTTTATGGGCTCTAGTAACCACTTAACACCAGGTGGGCTGTGAGCTCGTCCACCCATCTAAGCAATAAAAAAAAAGCATTTGTACTTCATCAAGCCGATCAAGAAATTTTGTTAAAATAACCATAGTGAGTATTCTTTATTTCCATTTTTCGTTGCTTTCTGAACATAATTAATAAGTGAATTTATGTTCGTACTCGACACGGCGTCTCCTCGTGCAGTCTAAGCTCACCCTAATCATTTAAATTGGATTATTTTACTTCCACAGCACATTTCGCGAACAACCTAATTCCGGTTATCCCCGACGACACTCAAAACAAACGAAAGTCTGATAAATGTTGCTATTAATCTTCCGAGCGCTTTGGTGTTCACCCTTGCGAGAAAAGGACGGAAACAATTATAATAAAAATCTAGATTCGGGTTAAGTGTACTTATGCCACTGTTTATACGGCTAAGCTTGGATATGCGTGCGTTTATAAATCCTTTTCATTGGATTACTCGGACCGAGATTTTTTTCTTGTTCAATTTTGGCTTCCGTACCAAATATTCGGAGAATTTATTTTAGTTTTAACAAATATGTATTTATATGTATAAAGATTTGTGTGAGTTAAATATGTCAGTAGTTTACTCAATTTTGTACATGTTATTTGTAATTGTGGTTGATATTATTGTATTCAAGTATGAGTGGAGACATGGGATTCGTTCTAGCTCCTGTTACTGGTCAACATTTAAGGTTAGGTTTTACCTATTTATAATTCATATATTTGAACCAGTCACACCTTCTAGTTCAAAGAATGTCACTGGCATTGTAAAAGAAATTGAAACTTCAACATCGTGGTTCAAATCCTCTATTGGTTTTCGCGTTGTCGTGTCTATCGGTTACAGTAACTATTGGCAAGGGTTGAGTGAGTTATAAGTTCGTGTATATAGTAATGAATTACTTAACTAACCAAAAAATAAATAAAAACAAGCAGGTTATCAAATGAATAGTCAAAAAAACACTGGTCAATAAATGGCGGTGTACAAAACTTATTATTATAATATATTAGATTTTTTACTTATTAGGTACAAATACACTGTACAAGTTAAAGAAAAGATTCACAATAAAGAACAACAAGTAAAAAATTATTTCATTGAATTCTTCGTGAAAACCCTGTAAATGTAAGCAAATACGGTCTATTCTAACGTTGATCAAATAAGAGAATGACTAGAGCATTGCACGAGCCCGGCGAGGGGCAACAAGTGGAGTGAAATTCACTGAAATGTGCTTATCATATTCTGGTTCTGCGTCCCTCTCACCTGTTTTAATGCTTTTGTTTTTTATTTTTACATTTCACATAACGACCGTCCTGTTTCGTGGTTAATTTGAATACGTGTTTTTGTTGCTAGTAAATTTGCTGTTGAATATTTTTTGTCATATTTGTCCTTTAGGCCGTTAACTCTTGCGTGTGCTTTTATTTCGGTACGTTTTATTGTTCTGTTTCAAAAGGTAATATTTAGCTTTTGTTCTACAAGAGCGGATGTTGCCTTTTTTGAATTGACCTAATTCAAAATGTTTCTACGAATGTTTGAATTTCTTCGCGTAATTTTATAAATCTGGCAAAAGGAAGAGAGGTCGTCCCAGAACAATTAGCGTTGCTCGGTGAACCAGGAACTAGGCGTCTTGGACATGACGTGGGAGGAGCTAGAACAGACTGTCCAAGACCGATGTAAATGGAAGGATTTCATTCGAGCTCTATACCCCAGCAGAGGGTAATAGGAAAAAATAGAAGAAGAAGAATGTTGTAAATCTCAGTTTTTTTCCTTCTTAATTGTGTTCTAGCTAAAGCAAAATAAATTCCTAATGTGATTTTTGGGACGTATTCTCTTATAGTATCATATAATACACAAATGAGTGAACCAAACCACGGTCCACCTGACTTAAAGTCGTTACCCAGATATATCACAAAATTAATGCCACCGCCCACCTTGAGATATGAGGTTGATGTTTCAATTGTAGAACGACTGTCTTTCACGTAGAACTCATGGACGCTTTGTGACAAAAATAGAAAGCAAGGTGGTGGTACATATGCGAGCTTGCAATATCTTAATAAAATACAAGTAAATGCCAGTTGATAATCGCAATAAGCTTGCAATAATACTCAGAGAAAGCTTCTGACGTTCTCCGGGGATTTCCTTAGTCGCCTTTACGCCACGTTACCCACGGAAAAAGTTGGAGTAGCACTAATCTAGGCTGATATCACAGAAACGTTGTTTTTACTTTACTTTCCATTAAAGACACACATATATATATTATTAAGGAACGATGCAGAGAATAATCGTGATTTTTTCCTGAACGACGATCATTTCGGTGGTCGTCGCGTTATTTTGTTCTAAAACTGAATTTTCGTTAAAGTGCAATGTCGTGTCAGCGACCGAAACGAGTTTTAGTCAATGTTAGATCGAGAGAACAATACTTACGAGAAAAAAGTAGATTTTTTTATGGAAAAAATATTTTAAATAGAGACGTGTATGTATTCATTTTATAAAATTACATTGTTGTTTTTGCAGACATAACATTTTTTGTGCGATGAAATTAATCTGATAAGGTAAATAAAAACGCTGAGCTGAAACCTGAAACATGATACTGAACCTTTTTCCAGCAAAACAATACCCAGATATTATTAGATGTAATAAATTTTAATGTTAACATTCCTTTTGTATACTCCCGAGTACTAAAATATCCAACGTGTAACCGGGCATTCGGGCCTTGGGTTGAGCACAGAATCCTACTGAATAATGGACGAAATAGTGGTAAGTACTCGACGACCTATATAACACTCGGATACTGCTTTTCACTAATTGTACTGTTGCTAATATTTATTAACAATCTTATCAGCCCTATTTATTTTAAATAAGATTCGATATGTTCGATTCAACAATTAAATATATAATACCACAAAATTTAATCAGCTGTTTTTTTATATTTTTTTATTAGGTTCACACATCTGGATGAAATCTGCACACATAAACATTGAACTTATTTACATAAAATAATACATTATAGAATTCACCCTTTTGGGTGTGAACACATCTTGCTTAAGAGCGTTTGTGCTTAAAATATCGAGAATCAACAAAAGAAAAAGAATCATCAAAATCTATTAACTTGGAAAAAAGTTCTGACCTTTTTTTATTTATTTTTTATTGCTAGATGGGTGGACGAGCTCGCAGCCCACCTGGTGTTAAGTGGTTACTGGAGCCCATAGAATTTACGACGTAAATGCGCCACCCTACTCGAGATATAAGTTCTAAGGTCTCAAGTATAGTTACAACGGCTGCCCCACCCTTCAAACCGAAACGCATTACTGCTTCACGGCAGAAATAGGCAGGGTGGTGGTACCCACCCGCGCGGACTCACAAGAGGTCCTACCACCAGTAATTATTACGCAAATTATAATTTTGCGGGTTTCATTTTAATTACACGATGTTATTCCTTCACCGTGGAAGTCAATCGTGAACATTTGTTGAGTACGTATTTCATTAGAAAAATTGGTACCCGCCTGAGATTCGAACACCGGTGCATCGCTCAGCACAAATGCATCGGACGTCTTATCCGTTAGGCCATGACGACTTCAGACCTAACACACATACATAATAAATACAAATCACGAATTGAGAACATCCTGCTTTTTTGAAGTCTCTTAAAAAGTAGTTCGTAAAGTTCTAAAACGCTAATTCCTTATGATTATTTTTTAACTCTAATGAGCTTGAAAATATATCTGAATATCACTGCCTGCCTCATAAGAGTAAAAAAAAGTTTACAGTCTATGTACGTATACCACGTACGTACACCAACTCCAGTTTGAAATTGGACCGTATGATTACATTGCGATTGATGCGACAGGATTGCCCTATCTATCCGCACCTCCTTCCAACGGACCCTGCCTCCAGTCCTAAATCTATGTACTAGGGATTTTGGAACTAGGAAGGAGTGTAATAAAATAAATGATGAAAATATTAGTTTCCACAGACACGACGAGAAGGAGCTAATAATAGTAACTCTAGTCTAATACATATACCATCATACTACCATCGAGGTTCCCGGACATGAAAATTATTTATATTATTATTTTTTAGTATTATTAGTTATTAGTATTACTTTTATTATTATTACCATTTACATATAAAAATATCAAAGATTAACTTTCAGAGTTTAATATTTATATCAATTCTATTTCTAAAACCACATACGAAGTCCTAAAATAACTAACTGGTAAAACATTGCACGTTACAGTGAATTCTACTGAATAATGGAAGAAACAGTGTTAAGCACTCCATGACCCACATTACACCACATTCCGTTTTGAAAGTTACAAACACTTGTTTTAATATGAAAAAGAAAATCTGTTTTAGTTTGTTTTTGTCCTCTTTCAGATTGTTTTTTATGGTTGCAGAATAATTCAGAAATCTGTGAGTACTTCACTGCAATAATAAATCTTGATGTTTCAAACATTTTATTTCTAAAACTCCTTTTTTTGATAGTGACTAGCTGAATCGTGTTATTTAGTGTACCGTTTTTTAAATTTAGAATGGCTACGTAATTTAAACAAAGCTAAACAAAAATGTCCGAAGTTATAAGTTTTCTAATTACATTATTGCAAATTACATTGCAAATTAATGTCATTAAATAAATAACATTTGTAGTCGTCGTGGCCTAAAGGGTAAGACGTCCGGTGCATTCGTATCTAGCGATGTACCGGTGTTCGAATCCCGCAGGTGGGTACCAATTTTTCTAATAAGATACGTACTTAACAAATATTCACGATTGACTTCCACGGTGAAGGAATAACACTGTGTAGTAAAAATCAAACCCGCAAAATTATAATTTGCGTAATTACTGCTGGTAGGACCTCTGGTGAGTCTGCTCGGGTAGGTACCACCACCCTGCTTATTTCTGCCGTGAAGCACTAACGCGTTGCGGTTTGGAGTGTGGGGCAGTCATTGTAACTAACTATACTGAGATCATAGAAATTATATCTCAAGGTAGTTGGCGGCATTTACGTTGTAGATGTCTATGGGCTCCGGTAACCACTTAACACTAGGTGGGCTGTGAGCTAGTCCACCCATCTAAGCAATAAAAAAAAAGATAAAGAAAAACATATCGACGACATAAAAAAAAAAACGTTTCAAAATAAAGAAAGTTCGAAATGTCTTGGCTAACATCCTAAATTACGTCATACAAATAAAAATAAATACATGGAACCCAAACAAAGTCAGTTGCTCAGTCGCTTTATACAGGACTAGGGGAACCACGGATCCAAACGTTTTATCCTCCAAATACCTAAATTAGAATTAGATCCCCACCTACAACGAGTTCACTAATTAATTTTGCGATAATAGCTTTTCCGCTTTTAGACACACTTTTTGTTGTGCAAATTGGTGTGTCCGCTACTTTGGCGAATGAATGTTTCACCAAAGTTAACGCGTTTTAGTCTATTTGGCGAATTAGAGTTGTTTTTGCGTGTTTTTATAGCTGTTTCCAGTGCAAAACAAAACAATTGTATAGAATAAAACATTTACATGGATTCTCCAGGTTTTGTTTACTTAAAATGTTTTCTGTATTTCTACGATTTCTTTTCGTTATTTTTCATTAAAAGAAGTCATACCTTCATCATAAATTTATTGAATTGAATTTATATGGAGCGGAATTTCAATGTTATCTTTTTACTAGCGTCAAAGGGAACCGAGTTCTTGGCCTATATAATGAACAATTATCGGATTTTGATATGGTTGTTCTATGCACTAAATGAGAACGAAACGCTTTGTTTCAGAAATAGAAAAATTGGTGGGACTTACCCGTGTAATTTGAGTACTCTGAGTAGACAATTTAAAAATAACGGGAATTGGTTTTTAAACAAAAACTATCACGCCTTACGCCTATGGCATAATTATATTATTCGATAAGAATCCAATGACTATATTATCTATAAGGGAACTGATGCTTCTCTCCAAGAAGTCTAATAGTATAAGATTTGAACTAAGCAAGATTGTGACACTTTCCAAGATATCCCGCGATTCTCTCGGCTCGTATCATCAGAATTCGTCCCTCAAACACAATCTCCCTCTGATAAGGTCAGAATAACAGTCGTTCGTTCTAAATGCAAATATTACCGCACCCCGGAGAGGTGTTATAGCCTCGGTTTTGAGGTAAAAAAGAAAGAAAACAGCGCTAAATGGCAAGAAAGCGCTTTTTATGCTGACTGAATTGGGTAGTTAAAGATAAAGAATGGATAGACCGACTCTGAAGATAGTCTGTTTTAGTAGCCTCAGAGGGTAGTGTTCGTTTTGCATATTTTTCTGTATCACCTACATTTGTAATTTTTTCTTTCAAATAAATACGTCCGACACACGTATAACTTGGGAAAGATAAAGTTTTATTTTTGTGAAAGATGTTTACTTTACCTTTTTTGCCTATCGATGAAACTTCTATCTTTTTTGTGGCCATTAGTTATAAATATTAAGCTCCCACAACATTTCTTTACGAGAATCATAATGAAACATAGTTTATCTGCGAACTTTTATAATAACGAACGCTAGAACAATACATAAACAAATATAATAAATTGTTTACTGAGCAAAAATCTCAAATAAATGTAAGAAAGAAGTTCCTAAGAAGTACCTTACATCAAACATTTCATTATCTCTAAGTTCGTTTTATAAACCTTATCTTGAAGAAGTAGAAGGCAATTTTCATTTATGATTAAAAACCGGTCACGTCTGCAATGAACGTTTCCTGAAATGAAGGAAACTAAACCCTGTGGGAAATGGAGTTACGGAGCAGACTTCGCTCTGTAGCGCACCACAATCTCAGATATTGAATGTCGAATTGATTTCATGCATATTTTCTTGGCTTTGAACGTGTTTGTTGTTATTGGATTAACAAGAGCATATTTTTAACCTTTTTTTTTCTAACTTTTTTTAAATTTTTTTCTTGCTTATATGGGTGAACGAGCTCACAGCCCACCTGGTGTAAAGTGGTTACTGGAGCCCATATAAATCCACAACGTAAATGCGCCACCCACCTTGAGATATAAGTTCTAAGGTCTCACGTATAGTTACAACGGCTGCCCCATCCTTCAAACCGAAACGCATTACTACTTCACGGCAGAAATAGGCAGGGTGATGGTACCCACCCGCGCGGACTCACAAGAGGTCCTGCCACCAGTAATTACGCAAATAAAATTAATACTAGATTTCGATCAAAACTGTTATAAAAGTGTAATAATTATTACCTATCCGCCCCAGGTGTAAATAGAAACTGAAAATTCTAATTAATCAACAGCGGAAGCACTTTACAAACTTTAACTATTAAGCGGGGTGTGCATAAGATCAATGCATACAACCGCAATGAGATCTTGTTTCAAGTTGGAGACTAGTTTAGCAAGTTTGCTACCACATCACATCTTAGCTAAGCTATATACCGGCTTCAGTATTCAGATAAGGTGACTTCATAAAGAGGTAACTTGACAAATTGACTTCGTAGTGGTTCTAAATGTTACTGATGATTATGATTATGTTGACATAGCTTATGCACTTTATATCATATATCGGTACGAGTCATTTTTTACTCCTATTTAGATACTTACTTGAATTTCTGTATGAAACTGAGGCGTTTCTCGACATGATGAGGTACATATTTTGTGTTTTAAATCACGTTAACTTTTTTGAATTCCATAGTATTCCACACAAGATAGGTAGAAATTTTAATTTTAGACCTATAGTCATGTTATATGCAAACAAAAGCGTATTAAATAGCGAAGAGGCTACAAAAATGGTTGGTATTGTAATTTGTTATTTTATTTGGTACAAAGGCAATATTGATCCAGTTCAAAATTATTGTGGGGCTGTCACCAATCAGAACCCCACCTGTGAACTTACCAAGTACAATCAAAGTTTTCCAATGCATCTACGGTTGAAAGTTCTAGCAATACATAATAGCAATAGATCGCAAATACACCCAACTATGTCTACCGTTCGCCAAGCCATTGTGCTCTTGACAGACAGAACTTCGGAACTACAACGAACAAGTTAAATATTGAAGTTGACAAACTAGGGACAAGCCTCTTCGTCGCTCGATCCAATTTGAGGCTGCCTTCGGATTTCACCATGTATGCCTTAAGAGAATTAACAGAACTTTTAACTGGCCTTTATTTGATTAAAGCTGTAATGGCTGTGAGTTTAGATTTATTATTGCTGAGTACTGTTACCGTTTGATTTATGAGCTGAGCTGTTTTAATAAGACTGAAAATCGGTGACTAAGACTCATGGCACAACATACGAGACTGTCCTTTGTAGAGTAAAAATGTATGTATATTGTTTATTATCGTTTAATTAGATATCAGATTCCAGTACACATATATCTTAGCGTCCATTAAAGGAAATATGAGAGGTGTGTCAATGTAAACTTTGTACCCGAATACATTTACGTTTTAAAATAAAGACATGAAAAAACCATGAACTGCTACGCAGTATAACTCAGATATACTTTGATCTGAGAAATCTATGCTTGTCAAATTTCAGTATACTCATCTGTAACAGAATAAAAAAATGTTACGGTTTTATATAATTAAACAATGTTGTTTCAAGATTGTGATAGAGCTTTTTTAGCGATTGATAGCTGTCCAGAATTGAATCAGGCTATATAGTACAGTAATTTATTTAACAGATTTATTTCCTAATTAAATAATATGTGTGCGATTTGTTTTGAAATTTAATACTATTTTCCAGGTACCATTTTCGAGTTTCATGTTTATACTGTTTCTCATCGACCATAGCAATGTGTCGTGTGTCAAAGCTCCAACTATTTGTTCGGAACACGTGACGGTAAATTACAATTTGTGACCGAGCGTTAACTCCTATGACAGATTTATATATCGTATTCACGTCCTACTTTATGTCACAGCTCATAAAGATGTCGTTACATTGAATTAATACGGGCGCATACTTAATTTTATTCGGTTCCAATAATTTTGTTGTCTTAACAAGATTCCTTGTTGAATTTCAAATCATCGTAAATTAGTGTCCAGAGTATCATAATTATTTATTTTAATGAATAATCTATCTTTGGAATTCAATGATGTCTTACACATTTGTTTTTTGTGTTAATAATACGTATTTTGAAAGTTTTGTCTGGCTATTTATATTTATGATACCGTTACCTACCGCCAAAGCTTGTCTAGATTCTTTAATGATTTTGAGTTTATTAAATTTGTTTTCAGAAGTTACGAATCTTTCATTGTCTTCTTTCGTTTTCTTATTCTTCAAGCTGTAGGTCCACATGTTGACATGTTGACGTAAATAAGTAGCATGGTATTTTCATAGGTACATTTTACGCGATTTCATATCTAATAGCACTCTATAATTACTTAGTTGTTTTTTAATTATTTAAATATCTCACATGACTACTAATTACTACGAAACAAAAATTGCTAAGGCGATATAATTTTACTAGAAAATTCCTTGGATATTCCTTGGATATAAATATATTAATTAAATGAGTATCCTTTTTTTTTTTTTTTCCCTACCTATGCTGATAGCCTTGAGAGGCTATTTCAGCTTCACCCTAACGTTTGTAGGTGAGCTGGCGGGGCTCAACCGGAGAGTTGCTAACACTGACCCTAGCAAGAGCAGTGCTTCGCAGAATCTACCACAGGATCGGAAACGCGACCCACTGAGAAGATCCGGCGAGAAACTCAGTGGGCTGTGTCTATGGGTTAGTTCGCTCGTCGAGCCCTTCGTCGCAAGCGACGGGTTCGACGAGGACGGTGACCGGTGCTTGTGGTGCCTAAAAGCACTGTTAATGGATCAGGAGGATCCGTAATGACGTGCTTTGGGCGACGTCGACGATTTACCATTCGGTCTACTGGGTCGGGTATGTAATTTCCAGCGGCTACGATGAGAGGGTTCTCATGTCGTGCCGCCTTCTCAAAATGGCGCAGCGATGCCGACTGTAGATACTTACTAAAAGAGTCGAGCTCCAGGTCGTCGTGGAGATCCACATTCCTAAGGAACCAAGGCGCTCCGACGGCTATCCTGCAGAATCGTGATTGAATAACCTGAAGGGATTTCAAGTGGGTGCGGGCTGCGTGAGCAAACACTACGCTTGCATACGTCATGACGGGGCGTATACAAGTTTTGTAAAGAGTTACCTTATTACGGAGGGACAGTTTGCTTCGACTACAAAGCATTGGATAGAGTCGTCCTAGAATAAACGCGGCGCGGTCGCGTACCGTTTTTATATGGGGACGGAATGTCATCCCTCTGTCGAGGGTGACGCCTAGATATTTGACCTTCGAGACCCACGGTATGGGCTGGCCAAAGAGAGTGATGGGACTAACGGCGGAGGTGTTTGCGCGCCTACTACGGAGTGGGATGCTCGAAGTGATGTTCGGAGGGCGACCCCTTTTGAAGAGCACCGCTGCGCTTTTCGTGGGGTTAATGTCTATTCGCCACTTCCGGAACCACTGTCCCATGGTGGCTACTGCGATCTGGAGTCGCCGATGAAGCAGCGACATCTTCCTACACGAGTAGTAGATAGCCGTGTCATCGGCGAAGAGCGCTAGATGGGTCTCCGGAGACCGGGGTATATCATTGATATACAAACTAAATAATAACGGGGAGAGCGCGGAGCCTTGCGGGACTCCGGCGGTCAGTTGACGGGGACGAGAACGAGTTCCCTCTACTCGATATCGAAACGAACGGTTCGACAAGAAGTCTCGTATGATGAGCACGAGTCTGTCTGGCACTCCCATGTTGTACAGTTTATAAATTAAACCGTTGTGCCAGACTTTGTCGAACGCCTTCGCGATGTCGAAGAAGAGGGCGCCGGTCGGGATTTGTTTACGCCTATTTAGTCCTATCAGAATGTGCTCCGTGAGGCGGTGCACTTGTTGTACGCACGAGTGTTTAGAGCGGAATCCGAACTGTTCGTCTATGAGAATTTTGTTCGCGGTAACAAAATCCCAGAGGCGTTTCCTAAGGAGCCGTTCGTAAATTTTTCCTATCGTTGAGAGGAGACTAATCGGACGGTAACTAGAGGTTTCGTTTGTCGGTTTGCCCGGCTTATGTATACCGATAACGTCCGCTTCTTTCCACACCGCGGGAAAGATGCAGTGCGTCATAGCGGCATTTAAAATTGTAGCCAACATTGCTATCAGTTGGACTGGCAAGAGTTTTAGCGCGCGGTTGTGGATGCCGTCGGAGCCGGGTGCCTTCCTAGGTTGGAGGTTGTGGATCGCGTCTCTAACTTCGTCAGTGGTAATGGGGGGTAACGCGTCCGAGGGCGGCAGGGAAGCTCTGCGCTCGACCTCCCTGTCGACTAACTCGGTGTGTTCGGGGTCCGCGTGTTGAGTGCTGGTGGTGCACTGCTCTTGCAGTGCATCGGCCAGCAGCTCCGCCTTGTCATCGTCATCGAATGCCGGTGGTTGGCCTGAAGGGCGAACGAGGGGAGGCATAGTAGCGGTAGTTTCGGATTTGAGAGTCCTAGCTAGTCGCCAGTATGCTTGGTGGGAGGGCGCGAGTTGTTCTAAATAACTATGCCAATTATCGTTACGCGCGTCGCTTAAGCGGGAGTGGACTTCGCGTTGTAGACGACGCATCCGAATCCGGTTTGAATGCGTGGGAAGACGATCGTAGGCCCGGATTGCCGCGTTCCTAACTCTTAAGAGATTCCTAAGATCGGGGGACAGTCTGATGCGGTGGAAGCTGTCCTCCACATCGACTTCTTTTGAAGATCTAATGATCGCGGAAGAGATGTGATCGGTAATGATGTTTATGGATTCGACGGTGTCCTCGGGGGATGGATTCGAATCCGGGCCGTAAGGGAGGATTGGCGGAGCGGCGTCGGCTAGGCACGTGCCCAGCTTATTCCAATCCACCATGGTCCTCGTAACAGTGACTGGGTTGTGAGGGCGACCGAGCTGCATAACGACAGGTCGGTGGTCTGAGTCGAGCTCTGACATTGCTTCGATGGAACGCAAGCGCAGAGTTACGTTCCTAAGCAATGCCAGGTCTATAGTGCTCGGACGGAGCGCGATGTTATACGGATAACATGTTGGAGTTGGGGGACCGACTATTTCAAAGGTGAGGTCGTCTATAAACGCGTCGAGACGCCTACCGTTCACGTTTGTACGATGGCAGTTCCACCTAGTGTGGTGGCAATTTAAATCGCCTGCCAGGATGACGGAGTCTCCCATGCCGAACAGTGACTCGATGTCACTGCTCAGGAGGGGCTTGTCCGGGGGGAGATAAACGGATGCGATGACGATCGGCTGGTGTCCCGTCAGCGAGATATGGCACACTGACGCCTCGATATGTGAGAGCGAGGGAGTATCGAGAGGGACAACGTGCAGGGCCCGCCTATAGTAAATGGCAGTCCCGCCTTTGGAGGCGGTGAGTCTGTCATTCCTAACCATGGCGTAATTCGCGACTTTCGGGTCGCGACGCGAGGGCTTCAGACAGGTTTCCTGCACTAATAGAATATCTATAAGATTATCGCGGAGGAATTCGAAAATTTGATCGCGTTGCCGCGCGAGTCCGTTAGCATTAAAGAATGCTAACGTAAGGGAATACGGTTTTTCTCTACCTTTTTGCGCCATTGGTTACCGGTAAAGATTTACAAAGTGCGGGACACGGACTCGTATACGTCCATGTGGTCGAACGCGGCCGCGAGTCGCTGTTCGGGGGTTACCGACCTACGGATAGCGTCTGCGAACGATCGCAGACGGTCGAAGTTGACCGCAGTGACGAAGTCGCGCACGAGCGCGAAGTCGTTGGCGGCAGAGGGTTGCGGGGGAAGGAACGCGGGCGCGGGTCGAGGTGCGAGCAGGGGCTGGGGCGCGGGGCGTGTCGCGAGCGGGGGCGGGGGTGCAGTTTGCGTTCCCGCCTTCGTATACGGCAGCGGCTTTTTCCACGCCGAGACCGTGGGAACTGCAGCCGGCACGAAGGCGGGTTTCGGCACTGAAGGCGCCGAAGTCTTTGGGCCGACGGTTCGGGGGGCTGGGTGGGTCGGACGTTTACGCGGAGCCCTAGGACATCCACGGTAGTTCGCGGGGTGCCCTTGCTTAAGGCATAGGACACAGCTTGGAGGTTCGGTCGCGGTTTCCCTAACTCGCGAGCAATCTAATGTGGCGTGATCGCCGAGGCACTTTACGCAGCGGGGGCGCGCGTGGCAATTACGAGCCGAGTGGCCGTAAAGCTGGCATCTGTAGCACTGCCCGGGAGTGCCACGTCTATGGGGGGCTTCAATTGAGATCCCGGATAGGCCGCAAATTGTCGTGAGACATGCGATCTTCTTTTTGGCCTCCGGGGTGGGTTCTAGCGCTACTAGAATCATGTTGTAGGGCTGTTTGCCCCGCCCACTGTGCATCCGGTGCACACTAACTAGCGGGAGGGACTGAGCGGTCAGATCCTCCTTAATGTACTCGATATCTAGCTCTTTTGGGACTCCGCGTATTACTACGCGGAGCTCGCGGTCCTCCTGAAGAGCATAGGTGTGAAAACCTATGTTCTCCTTTCGGAGGTATGAAGAGAGGGCCCTATGGTCGCCCGGCGTTGCGACCTTTATCTGAATCCCTGAATCTCTGAATATAATTAATTTTATTTGCCTGAAGGGCCTGGGAAACGCGGTTCCACGCAGTTTTTTCCTGGAGAATCAGCGGGGGCGGGGCAGCTACTTTAGGAGCGGGCGCGGGTTTGGGACGCGGCGGTGGGGTTACACGGCGAGCGGAGTCCGACTCCGGTGTCACGACTACCTGCGGGCGGGAGGCGGTCGCGGATTTAGTCTGCTTCGTCGTGGAGCTCCGGGACTCCACGGCGCGAGTACGCTTTTTACCGCGCGTTACGGTTTGGAACCCATCCGAAGTTCCAGGCTGAGGGCTTGACGCGGATTCGAAATCCATCTCCGATTCTGTATCGGAGCCTGAACTCGAAACGATCGAGGTCGCGACGGACGAAACGCGCGATGACGTAGTCGACGCGGGCGCGGGGGTGGGGGTAGCGTTAGGCGCTTCGTGAGTCGCTACGTCGGAACGTGCGCTCGAACTTGACGCGGCGGCGGGGGGCGCGCGGCGTGCCTCCGAGGCACGTTTGAAGTACGCGGCGACGGACGCGGGGGGGGAGGGATTGCCACGGGCGGCCCTAAACTCTAGGTACTCGGCCCTAATTGACGGGTACCTATCCCGGAGGAACCCGACAATATCACTAGCACTATCTTCTTCCATTTTTCGGTCTTCTTGCCCGGGGGGGGCGGCCCCGGGACTTTTGTTGAACTCGCCGAAAGGCGAGGCCCCGGATAGGATTTGTAACCCCCCTGTGCTGCAGAACAGCAAGGAGCAGGGGGGGGGAATGCCTATGCCGTGAAAACGGCAATCGGCGGGGAAAAGGAAAGGAACCCGCTCGGGCTGTATAGTGCTACAGCAGGCAGAATCGCGAGCGGGGGTCTAGTCTTGAAAAAGACTGTTGTTTTGGGAAGGGTTAGGAAATCGCTAGCCTGTGAGTGCCACAGGAAGCCTGAACGTAGCGATTGGTTTTGCCTTGAAAAAGGCAGTTGGTAAAGGGTGGGTTCGCGGTTACAAAACTTTAGCGCACAAAAATGGACTCCGAGACGCAAATCGCAAGCGACCAACGGATCGGCACGTCCGCACTACCGAATTGTAAGCACGATGTATTCACGGTCACTACACTGTCGAGCACAACTGTGAGTTCAGAGACGCAGCTCGCAAGCGGGCCACGGATCGGAAAGCACGTCCGCGCACGACCGAGTCGTGAGCGAGAATGATGAGTATCCTTTTTTTTTTTTTTTTTTTTTTTTTTTTTTTTATGATTGAAAATTTACTGGTGGCCCGAAGGCCTTTCCAGTTTCACCAGGACAGGTGGGCGAGCAAAGGCTCAGCCAAGAGGGGCGGGATTTGCTAACAACCGCCCGAGCGCCTCCGAAGGAGACCTAACAACTCAAGAGCAATTGTTTCGCGAATGAATCTACTACCGGATCGGAATCGCGACCCGCTGAGAAGATCCGGCGAGAAACTCAGCGGGCTGATGCATGGGTTAGGCTGCACGTCGACCTCTTTGTCGAGTTCGACGAGTACGGTTACCGGGGTCCCTAAGCCTGCCCCTAGTATTAGAGCTGAAGGCATCTAATGCAACGGTTATTGGATCTGATGGATCCGTAAGGACGTGTCTAGGGCGTCGACGGTGACTGGCTCCTGCATGATCAGGATTCGGGGAGTAGTCAGCGGCGGCAACGATAAGGCGATTATCATGACGCATAGCCTTATCGAAGTATCGTTCCGACGCTGACTTCATGTATTTCCGAATTGATTCGAGGCCCAGGTCGTCGTGTAGGTCAACGTTCCTCACGAACCACGGAGCCCCGACAGCTAACCTACAAAAGCGGGATTGTAGGGATTGAAGGGTGTCTATGTGTGTGCGGGCCGCGTGAGCGAACACCACACTCGCGTAAGTCATGACGGGCCTTATGCAAGTTTTGTAAAGTGTCACCTTGTTCCGAAGGGACATTTTACTCCGCTTACAGATCATGGGGTAGAGTCTACCGAGAATAAACGCGGCACGGTCACGGACTGATTTTATATGCGGGCGGAATGTCATCGATGCATCCAGGGTAACGCCCAGGTACTTGACCTTCCTAGCCCAGGGTATGGGTTGTCTAAAGAGAGTAATCGGGGGTGTGAGATTCCTCCTCCTAATCCGGGAGGAAATCCGTGTGGAGCTTCCCCTCTGAAATAGCACCGCAGTACTTTTCGATGGGTTGATGTCTATGCGCCATTTTCGGAACCACTGTCCTAGGGCTAGGGCTGCGCTCTGAAGCTTCTTCGCGATTAGGGACTTATTTCTACTAGAATAGTAAACAGTCGTGTCGTCGGCGAATAAAGCTAAATGGGTCGGCGGCGACCGGGGAATATCGTTGACGAATAAGCTAAATAGGAGGGGTGAGAGGACAGAGCCTTGCGGGACTCCAGCTGTGAGAGGTCGTGGGGAGGAGCGGGTTCCCTCGACTCGATATCGAAAAGAGCGGTTCGACAAGAAGTCCCGTATGATGAGCACGAGACTATCCGGCACGCCCATGTTGAATAGTTTGAAAATCAAACCATTGTGCCAGACTTTGTCGAACGCTTTTGCGACGTCGAAGAAGAGAGCTCCCGTGTATAACGGTTTTGGTCGATTAAGCCCCACAAGAATGTGCTCCGTGAGGCGGTGCACCTGTTGAACGCATGAGTGATTTGTACGGAATCCGAATTGTTCATCGATGAGAATGCCCTTGGATGAGACGAAGTCTCTGAGGCGTTTGTAGAGCAGACGCTCATACAGTTTGCCTAGAGACATGAGGAGGCTAATCGGGCGGTAGCTCGTCGGATGATTTTTTGGTTTACCGGGTTTATGTATGCCGATAACGTCCGCTTCTTTCCACACCGCGGGAAAGATACAGTTCGCCATAGCGGCATTGAAAATAGATGCCAACATCACGATGAGTTGGACGGGTAGAAGTTTAATAACGCGGTTGGATATACCGTCGGAACCGGGAGCCTTGCGAGGACGTAGGTCTTTGATCAAGTCTTTAACTTCCATCGGGGTGACGGGTGGTAACGCATCCGAGGGTGGCAAGGAGGCTCTGCGTTCTACCTCACTGTCTACTAATTCTACATGAACAGGGTCCATGGATTGAGTGCTGGGCGTGCACTGGGTTTGCAGTGTATCGGCCAGCAGCTCTGCTTTTTCATCATCATCGAACGCCGCGAGTTGGCCTGAGGGGCCTACGAGGGGGGCATAGTTACTACCGTATCCGATTTGAGAGTACGAGCTAAGCGGTAGTAAGACCTTTGGGAGGGCGCGAGTCTTTCTAAGAAATCAGACCATCTGGCATCTCGAACTTCGGCGATGCGAGACTTTACGTCGCGTTGTAGGGCACGCATTCGAGTACGATTATCCACGGTAGGATACCTATCGTAGGCGCGGATCGAGGCGTTCTTAGCTCTAAGGAGTTCCCTAATATCGTCCGGCAATTTGAAGCGGTGAAGGAAGTCCTCCGCTACAACTTGCTTCGATGACCTATTTAATGTCGAGGTGATGTGTGACGTTAAGATGTCTATGGCTTCAGCGGTATCCTGAGGAGACGGGGTAGAGTCCGGGCTAAACGGGAGCGATGGTGGATCAGATTCAGCCAGGCTGATGCCCAGCGTGTGCCAATCCACCACAGTCCTCGTGACGGGAACGGAATCGGGAGCGCGACCGAGCTTCATAACGACGGGACGATGGTCTGAATCTAACTCTGAAACTACTTCGATCGAGTGTAAGCGCAGAGTTACGTTTTTTAATAACGCTATGTCGAGTATATCCGGGCGATGCGCGATATTTAGCGGGTAGTGAGTCGGGGTTAGCGGAGCGACGATATCGAAGGCGAGATCATCGACGAACGCGTCAAGCCGCCTGCCATTCGGGGTTGTGGTGTGCGAGTTCCACCTGACGTGTTTACAATTAAGGTCGCCCGCCAGAATGACAGAGCTTCCCATGCCGAGCAGCGCCTCGATATCGCTGCTTAGAACGATCTTATCCGGTGGAAGATAAACGGACGCGATAACGATCGGCGCGTGTCCAGTCAGTGAGATTCGGCATACTGATGCTTCGATGTTAGAAAGCGCGGGGGGGTCGAGTGGGACGCAGTGCAGGGCTCGTCTATAGTAAATGACGGTACCACCACCACGAGCAGTGAGCCTGTCGTTCCTAACCATGTTATAGTTCGCGATTTTAGGGTCGCGGCGCGCGGGCTTAAGCAGGGTCTCCTGCACCAAAAAGATGTCAATTTGATGGTCACGCAAAAAATCACAAACCTGATCACGTTGATTTGCGAGACCGTAAGCGTTAAAAAATCCTATCGTTACGGATAGGGGCTTTATTCTACTTATGTACGCCATTGATTACCGGCGGAGCGAGGGGAGGACGTACGTATTTAACGACGCGTATACGTCAGCGTATTCTTGCACAACGGCGATGAAGTGTTGTGCAGTGGAGGCAGCGCGAATGGCGTCACCTAAAGCGTTAACGCGCTCAAAGTTAATCGATTGAAAGAAGTCGATCGCTAGAGCAAGATTGTCGGACGCTGTCGGAGGGAAATTCGCGGGGGAGGGACGTATCGCGGGGGTGGGACGAGTCGCGGGGGCGGGACGAATCGCGGAGGAGGGAGTTGTAGCCGTGTTCGTGTACGGCAGCGGTCTCGCCCAGGCCGAGCCACTGGGCACCGGCGCCGGAACGAACGCTGGCTTAGCCTGCGACACAGAGGGTGCCGAGGCTTTGATGTCTGGATGGGAAGCTCGGAGGCGGTTTTGGCGGGCGACGCGGCGATTTATTTTCGGGGCTCGGGGGCATCCGCGGTAATTTGCGGGGTGACCCTGTGTTCGACACAGGACGCAGCTAGGCGGTTCCGTCGCGGTTTTTTGATCGCGAGTGCATAGGGCCGTAGCGTGATCGCCTAAACACTTAACGCATCGGGGGCGCGCGTGACAGTTACGGGAAGAATGCCCGTACAGTTGACAGTTATGGCACTGGCTAGGAGTGCCTTTTTTATGGGGGGCTTCGACGGCGATACCGGAGAGCCTACAGACGGTCCGTATGTTAAAAATTTGCTTACCCTCGGGGGTAGGCTGGAGGGCGACTAGAACCATATTATATGGTTCCCTACCGCGGCCGGTGTGCATGCGGTGCACTGAATTTACTGGTAGGCCTTGTTCCAGAAGGTCGGCCTTGACGAGTTCGGCATCCAACTCTTTAGGGATGCCACGTATGACGGCACGGAGTTCGCGTTCCTCCTGGAGCGTATACGTATGGAAACTTATACGCTCCTTACGGAGGTAAGAAGAGAGGGCCCTATGGTCGTCGGGTGTTTGAACCTTAATTTGAATGCCGTTCGCGAGGTTACGGGCATTCGTGAAATTTATATTTTTGGCCTTAAGGGCCAGGCAAACTCGATCCCAAGCTGCCTTCTCCTGAAGGATAACCGGGGGAGGGGTCTGGGTTTTATTTTGAGCCACCGGACGCGGCGACGGAGTGGCACGGGCTGGGGGCGCAACGGGAGTCTGAGGGCGGGGGCGCGACGCGTTCACGGCTTTGCTAATTTTAGCGGCCGCGGGAGCTCGAGACTCCGCGGCACGCTTCTTACCCTTCTGTACCAGGGTGAATCCATCCGTCGATGAGGCGGGGGCGAGGTCGACCTCCATGTCCGAGTCAGAGTCGGAGCACGAGGAGGCGGGTGCAGGCGACCTACGAGCAAGTGTATGTGCTTTAGAGGGCGCGACGGAGGCCGCGGATGATCGCTCAGCTGAAACGATGGTCACGGCGGACGACGCAGCAGCTTTTCTCGCCAGTATAGGCGACACGGGAGCGGCAGGCACGACAGAGGCTGCGGTGCTCAATGCAGAAGCTCTGCACGCAGGTACAGGCGACGCAGGAGCAGCGAGCGCGGCGGAGTCCTCGAGAGGGCTCGCAGTGTGATTGGCCTTGAAGGCCAGAAACTCTGAGGCGAGCTGTGGGTGGCGAAGTCGGAGGAATTCCGCGAATACAGCGTCCATGATCGCTGAGTACCCAGGTGGGGCGGCCCCGAGTCTTGAAAACACTCGCCTTGCGGCGAGGCCCCAAGTTCTCGGACCTGAGCGGTTCTATTGAACACAGGTGGCAATGCGGCGCGATTACTACAGGACAAAGAAAAAGCACAACAAAACAGAAATTACAAAAAGAAACAAAACAAATAAATACTTGCAGGAAAACCCTTTGTCGGCAAATGTTCCACGAACACAAAAATAACTAAAACAAAACAAATAAAAGCTTCCAGGAAACACACTTGGTCGGCAGATGTATCACGAACACAGGCCGCGCGAACAATGGCCGGGCTAACAAAAGCCGGGCGAACAAAGACCGGGCGATCGAGTGGACGATGAGCACGTCCGCACGTGACGGGTGCCTCTATCGGAATGTGATGAGTATCCATTGTTGTGATAATGTTTTATAGTCATTCTAAGCTAAATCCATATAAAATTAAAAAGGTACGCGAGCTCCGATTTGGGACTTTAACTGTGAGTTTACTCTATAAGGTTGTTATTGAATATGTAATGAACAAATGCATTAAGAAACGCATCTCTATTTTATTCATATTTAATATACATTGAATCAATAAAACATTAAACACCAATTATGCTACACTTTATAATAGTATGATTATTATTCAGGAAATGTAATGAATCACTGCCATCTATGTTATTTTTGGTACACTATCTCAATATGTAGTAAAATAGAAGCAGTTTAAGTAGAAATTTTACGTAAGCAGAATGGTGTCTACTAATAAGCCTTACAATACGCCCTATCAGCAGTAATAGCCATGTGGCGATCATAGTACGCTGGTATAAAACACTTCTGCCTATTCTCTGGTAAATAAATCCCTTAGTCGCCTTAAATGATATGAAGAAGTGGAGTGCTGATCTGGGTCGACACCACACATTTCAAATTTTTGGATCCTTAAAGTATTACATACTAAGTAGTAACTGAATTTTAATTATTAATTTCATATTATATATGTACAAAGTTTCAAGAGTGAATTCAATGAAGTGGATGGAATTCGAAGTAACTTAGTCATATCGGGCAGGAAGCCTTCATTCGAATTAAATTTGTTCCAAGCAATGTGAATGAGAAAATGGCTCCCGAGATCCTGACGAAATTAACTTGAGTGAGGATTTAAATTTTTCAACAGACCAACCTAATTAACTTCATAATTAAACTTGCCGATCTTGCCTGCCGGATTTTATTCATCAGTCTATTGAGATTTCATTCGTTGAGGTTAAAAGATTACATAATTATTTTTAAACATCTTGCACTTTATTCATTCTTTTATGATAATGTATAGAAATCCTGAAATAATTGGATCAGCTATGAGCTTTCAAAAAACAATACTTTTAGCATAACCAGTCATGGAAAACTCTAGTAAAGTGTTGTGCCATGAACGTTGCTACTGTGGAAATGATACAATAATTACGCAACGTAATCGCTTATTTACTGTTCAATTAAAATATAACAAAATAAACTTTTGATTCCGTTGTCACTGATTACATAGTTATTTATTGATGTATTTACAATGTATTTCAGAACAAAAAGTAAGGGTCATAGTAATGTAATGTTAACCTTTCACGTCTTTTGGCCAACTTTTCCACTTCATTTAACTTCTATACTTAAATTGTACTTAACAGCAAAAGTTGGGGACTTCAAAAAGATTTAACAATGCCTATTTGAAGGGGACAATTTCGCTCCCGACTGCTTGTGTTTATCTCGTACAAGAAATGAGTTATTTTCTGAAAGGTACTACAAAGCTACATTATAAGCATTGGAAAAGAAAAATATTTTAAAATTGCGGATCTGATGAGCTATAAGTTGTTATGCTGTATGAAATAAGATTTCTGTTTGTGTATGATATAGTGTATACATAATATGTATTTGTACACTTTGTGTTCGGCGTTGTCCGTGTACATGACAACGTAAATGCTCTTATACAACTTAACAATATGTCAAATTCTCAATTGTTTTGTATAACTGCTATTCCACCCTACCCTCCAAACAGGAGTGCTTGACTGCTTCGTGACCCATATAGGCAGAAAATTTACACCCAGTCGTGCGAGCACATAGTAGGTTTTTTTACCTGTATATCTTCTAGTATCATCCAGGGCCTATTCTGACTTCACAGTGACTGGTGAGCGCGCTCATGGGGCTCAGCCTGAATGGATTTGCTAACATCTAAGAGCACTTCGTTGAATCTACCACTGGATCGGAATCGCAACCCTTTGGGAAGATCAGGCATGAAATTCAGTGGGTTATGTGGTTACAGTAAAAATATAGTATAGCTACATCACTCTGCGCATTCAGCTTTCACAAATTTTAGGGGAGGAACGCTTCGTAAAATAAATAATCTTACTTTTATTCCCCATTTTCAAGTTTCGTTAAGATGTTTTTTTTTTTTTTTTTTATGAGACACCAAATATTTTTCAATAAATATATCGCAGCGCAATTCGTGTTAACTACTTTAAAAATAGTATCCAATTTAACAACAATTACTTGTTCTGTCCGATAGTTTAGTTAGAGGTAATTAACCCTTCGTCTAATTGTTCCAAAGTTGATGTAAGTAGGTCATAGTATGCGCTTTATGATAGTGGCTTAATATCAAAAGTTTGTTTGACAAGGGTTCAGGGGATAGGGTCACCTAAACCACTAGATTTGCATGTGATTTTGAGATCTTATCAAATTCACTAACTTGTATTAGAAAGTCTTGAAACTGTTATTATGTAGAGTTTGATGGAATGTGGAAAAAGCAAACAATCGCATCAAACATTTAATAAGAAATTAAAGTTTTGAAAACACATACAAAATATTTATTAAACTTATTTGAACTAAGTCAACTGAAAGAGATCGGCCACTTTTAAATATTGCTAAATAAGGTCTGTTGCAATTTAGAGTTCAAATGTGACCTAATTTGGCATTAAAAATCCTAAGTCCCTGTGAAGAGCCATTTCAATTTGTAACTGACTGTAACAGACTAAGTTGAGTGGGAACGGACGCTGCGTTTCCGCCCTCTAGTTTCATACAAATTGATATTTACTGTAATAGCACGAGTTTTTCAACGAGAAAGCAAAGTTAGAGGATAACAGGCTCAGTTGGATACCGAACGGAATCTAAATGGGCAAAAACGTTGACTCGAAGAAGTGAAAAACGGATCTACAATTTTCTAAGGACGGAATTATCCAAGATCAATTTATTGTTTCACGAGTTCGTTCGTTTATTGTGGGATTTCCTAGAAAATAATAAGGACTTTATGATGAATATTACATTTACTTGGATCGTGAATTTGTTTCCAAATAGGGTACGAGTCTCCTTACCCAAAAGATAATGTACGAAATTGAGGTCATTTATTTAAAACAATGTCAATAGTTATTATAGTAACGTGAGACGCTGCTAAGAGTCTATGTTCCATTGTCATGCAATATTATACAAAGCGAAGGCTGATGTAGTTTTTTAATTGTGGCAATAAGAATTCATTCAAACCTACTTGGAAAAGACCGTTTTCTAGGATTAGATACTTTTGACGCTGTACTTATGTAAATATATACCGCTCACATTTTACTTGTATATATTGCTAATGTAAAATCATTGGCCAAATCCCTACCGTAGTCGGTAGTCACGGAGAGGCAAAAGTATCATTCATTTTCATGTAGAGCATGGTGTTTGTTCCAGATGGGTTGGGTCTTGGCCCTCTTTTGTAAAGATCAGTAATGGCTGGACTGGGTCTTCTCCTGGGTTGAAGCGTAACATATTACACGGATGACACTGGCTTTAGATTTATTTAGGCCTTGAAGTCGCGTTAGAGAAATTTTAAGCCCTGTTTTTTGAATTGGATAGTTGTAGTAGTTTTTACGCTCATTCGCAGGATAAAAGTCGGATTGAGGGAGATACCGGCTCGCTGAACCGGCTTTTGCCAAATTGCGGTGAAACAGATTCAGTAAAGCTGTGCCTCTACGTGTTGGTAATATTTTACATACTATTGTATGGGGCTCCCGTTTGGTACTGAACCATGACTTCTAAGAACGATATAATGGAACGGCGTCCACAGCTTTTTTCGTGGTCTGATCGACACAAGGGCATCGTTTTCTTGGAGATATCATGTTTCCTGATCGGGAGGTCGATCTAGGATCTGAAGCGGAGCCGTTCGCCGTGGAATATACTTAGTGCTGCAACTTTTGCGATTGGGATGGATGAGCAACGAAGGTGATCGAGCATGAGAGATAGCTCTTCTCTAATTCTGTTGTTGTTCTGTATACTAATTCGTTCTAATGTAGTGTACTAATTCGAGTCGTCGCAAAAAAGGGCCTAGCTTTCCCGGGTTCTATTTCAGCGAGACTCGTAGGCTCGGACAAAGAGTCATGCACTGTTCAGACTCGTTCAGTACATAGCTAGAGCCACTATTCTCTATTCACTAGGGAGTAGTCTTGCGTGCCAAGTGTATCCTTTTGGCACTGGAATCTGGACACCTGGCTTTAAAACAAACTTTTAAGGTTTAACAATATGGTGCTAAGCCCTTGTCAACCTTAAGATATAAAGTAAAAGTCCGTTACATTATTACAGCTACCCTACGCTGCAGACCATAAGGTATGATTGCTTCACCGAAGAAATAGGTAGGTCTCTGTGAGCCCAAAACACGCTCTGTTACCAGTACGATACGAATGATTCGTTGTGTTTCTGTTTTTTTTTATTGCTTAGATGTGTGGACGAGCTCACAGCCTACCTGGTGTTAAGTGGTTACTGGAACCCAAAGACATCTACAATGTAAATGCCACCGCCCACCTTGAGATATAAGTTCTAAGGTCTCAGTATAGTTACAACGGCTGCCCCACCCTTCAATCCGAAACGCATTACTGCTTCACGGCAGAAATAGGCGGGGCGGGGTTGTACCTACCCGTGCGGACTCACAAGAGGTCCTCTTCTTCTTTTTCTCCACCTTATCCCACTATTTGGGGTCGGCACAGCTAATTTTTCTCTTCCATTCTCTTCTATCAGCCGTCGTCTCAACACTCACTCCTCTCTCTCTCATATCCTCATTCACACACTCCATCCATGTCTTCTTCGGTCGACCTCTTCCCCCTCTACCTTGCACTACCATTTCCATACATCTCCTAGTCACATGCATCTTCTCTCTACGCATCACATGTCCATACCACGCTAACCGTCCGCTCCTTAATTTGTTGTTTACCGGGGCCACTTTCACACTTCCTCTGATATACTCATTCTTTATCTTATCCATTCTTGTCACTCCACACATCCATCTCAACATTCGCATCTCTGCCGCATGCACTCCTCTTTCATGCTTAACTTTCGTCGCCCAACACTCAGATCCATACAGCACGACAGGTCTAATGATCGTTTTGTAAATTTTTCCCTTGAGCTGAAGGGGCATTCTACAAGAGGTCCTACCACCAGTAAAAAATAAAAAAAACAGATAAACATATTAGAAGGAATTATGGGGGATTTTTATTCTGTTTTATATTTGTTATTTACGTATCGTTTACTAAGCATTTCGTAGGATTAAGCAGCTCTAGTTTTTTTTTTAAATAAAAGTAGATTTGCGGTCAGGTACATATAATTTAATAGTGTCACATAAATAAGCCTTCGTATGCCCCTGCAGTAGGACCTATAAATTATGCGGCGGACCACAGCACCGGCGTCCGGACGCCTGTCGAATCCAACGGGAACCAATTAGTCGCACTCGAGAATATTTATTTGCGGTTTTCTCAAACAAGCGAGCATCCGACACTAGCCCTCACACACTTCGTGACTTGACTTCTTTATGTGCTGGTAAAGTGATCACTATTGATGGCGTAGTTATGGGTGATCTTTTATTTTGAGATTTTTTCTCTGAATAATCTCCTTTTTTTATTGCTTATATGGGAGGACGAGCTCACGGCCCACCTGGTGTTAATTGATTTCCCGAGCCCATAAACATCTACGACTTAAATGTCGCCACCCACCTTGAGGTATGAGTTCTAAGGTCTAAGTATAGTATAATTTTTACGGATTTTTATTATACGATGTTATTCCTTCACTGCGGATTTCAATCGCGAACATTTGTTAAGCACGTATTATATTAGAATAATGGGTACTTGCCTGCGGGATTCAAACACCTTTGCATTGCTAGATACGAATACATTGGACGCCTTGTTTTAATATGTTCTATATGGAAATTACTTGAATTTATCGTAAGGCTCTTTTGCAAACCACTGTAGGTAACAAAATAATTAATATGTAGTTTGCACAGAGTTCATACAACGTTTAAATTTTATTTTGTAACGCTGCGGGAAGGCTGATGGCAAATGTCGCCTGTTGAGGTCACGTGAGGTAAGCACGCAACTGAATATCGTTTTACCCTACATAAAGCGATGATTGATCGTTGTTAGCACTTAATGCATTAGGTTTTCATAAAAATGTTAAGTGCTGTTATAAATAATATGCTTTAAAACAAAATTTGTTGGCAAATTTGATTTGTTATACGGGTATTATTTGAAACTAGGTGATCCGACAGACCTCAATCTATCAAAATTTTAACATATATTACATTTGTCTGTGTGCGTTTTTGATAACTTTTCGAAATTTTCAGGACAAATGTCTGTTTGGTAAAGTTACAATGTTCACGATTACTTAATTGAAAATACAATGCAGGAATAAGGTGGTTGTAATGCGGGAATTACCTTTCAATTAGAAAGTTGTGAGTTGGCAAAAATAAGAAAAACAAAATGAATGTAAGCACACTAAAAAATAAAAACTCGCTGAATTAATTTCTCTGGTTTTCCTCAGGACTTTCTGTTTTAGGGATCATTGTTTTTATTGTTGTTTAAACAATATGGCTGGTGACTTCATAACCAGTGTGATTTTGTGTCATGTCAGGGCCCCATTGGGGTTCGCCTTGTGAGGGTTGTATGTTATGTACTGAAACTGAAGCTATTAACCCCCCAAAATTTTTATTCACGATGATAAAAATAAAAAGCGTTACCTATCCAAAATTCAATATATCATCACACATTTTATATAAAGCTCATGGCAAATTGATAAATTTCAACAGAATAAATTACGAATTTGTAATTTGTCTCTCGTTATCTAAATGGCTATATAGATTTGATATTACTATATTTAAAATAAGTACATAATATTTAATTGTACACCACTCTTACATTAACTGTAATATATAATAATCTTTATCAAATAGCACAAGAATACTTGCGAGTATAATAAAATTTTGATAAGAAATACAAAACGCAAACAGCCATTTTCTTACCCCCTATTTTGCTTTAACCTAATTTAACTTTAGCTATTGAAGGCTCATTTTGCGTTAACGAAGTTATCGCGATGAGAATCGCATTCCTTGTTACTCGTGTCGCGATGCCCTCACACAAAATCCTGGGATTAGAATTCCTTTTGTAGGTAAAAACATTTCGTAATGGCAAAATCATTAAATTTAATTTTAAATTTCTTCTAAATAAACAGTTGTTGTGATTACATTATACCTATCTGATATATAGAATAGAATATATATAATTTTAATTTTCAGACTTTAAATAAAAGTACAGAAGGAAAAAATGTGACTAAAGTCCATTTAATTAGTAAGAGAAACCATTTGAGATTACAAACGCAATTATTCTTGAAATAATTACCTAGGAGCGTAATGGAAAAACCCAATAATCATAAAGTTCAAAGTACCAAACCGCCGTGGAAAATTCAATATTACGCTAACATCGCAAGGAAAGAATGAATTTTCATGCTTTCATAAATTTTTATAGATATTATGATATAAATGTTAATAGGCGGATATTGTTTCAATATAGTCTTGGAAAGTTATCAAAATACCTCGAAAACGATACAAGCAGACCTTTATCGAGAGGTATATTGATATTTATTATTATGAAGTAATTTTTTTCACTCATCCCTCGTGTGGCATAGGGGAACGAAATGAGTTCCCTGCTTAAGTCGGATTAAACTCTTCGGGTATTCCGTATCGTGCAAGTTACGGTTTTGATGAAAACGTTTATGACATGGATTGGGATCTTGAAAAATTACGTAATATATTAAGTTAGACAGGATTTATCGTTGCCTATTTTTGATTTACTGTAAGCATAATATTTGCGTTGCCCCTCGGAAGATTTAGACTGAATTACTTAACGTTAACTCTTTAACAAATGTATTATATTAATTATTAATTATGATTTGAAAACAATCGTAATTTACCAAGAACTTCCCTGTAGCATGAAATTTACTACTCAAAATTAGATGAAGCCTATCTTTAAACAATATAAACAAGCCGATCTGCTACCTACATTGTTAGTTTGACAAGGCCATACATCCGCCGTGACTTGTATCCCCGTCACAGCTGAGTTATAGCCCTCCCTGTTTTGGCGAGAATTGTTAATTAAACCACACCAATATGCCACTCACAATGAACTCGCTTGATAAAATTACAGGACCAATCTCCGGTGCGATTCAATTATGCGTATGAAACTGCTGATCTTTAGATAGTTTTAAAGTAGTCTTAGTGAAATAAAATGTTTTCTCACGAATGTTTTCTGTCTGGCTATTCACCTATTATTACAACTCTCTTATTATTTATTCGTCTTCAGTAGTTTTTTTTAGATTTATTTATTATAAAAAAAAAGAACACAATATTCCTAACCTAAAAGTACATGTTATTATCGGCAACATGCTTCGTCAGATTACAGAAATAAAGTTATCAGCAACATGCTTCGTCAAAAAGTACAATACTTACTTTCAGCTGCAAGCGTCGTCATAAGTAACATAAAGGTCCACGCTAACAGCAATGCGCGCGTAGGCATCGGCTAGTCAAACAAGCCACTCTGGATCGCACTCGGCCCGAAAGTACCCATTACGCTAGCAGCATTGCCACGCTGTATGGCAATGGATAATCATAGTTTTTTTTTTTATATATTATACTGCCGTAAATACAACGACTAAATTTCATTAAAATATATTCCATTTACTTTGAAATTACTGTTCATTTCGTATATACCTTCAACCCTATATTTTAAGGCCAATTACAAAAAAATATATCAACAAACCTATTTTCAAAAATGTAATCATTCTTAAACGTCACTTTTTGATTTTCTGAAATCCATTTCCTGGTACATCTTCTTCTCAATCGAGTCGTCGTGATCTTCATGTAACAAACAATAATATAGTACTAGTAACAAACAATTAAGAAATTATTTTCGATTGAAACTAAGGCATCCAATAATAAATCAAATTGTCTGCAACCGTGACGATTGAAAATCAAGAAATAAGTGTGAATTAATGAATTAAGCAACGACAAACTTAAAACAAAAATCCTTCTGAACAAATTTCAACTTGAATTTTCCAATATTGGAAATCCGTTTTCTCTTTAATTATGAATGACGAATGGAAACTGTCAATCATGCAATTTGTAATGAGCTTTTCTCTTATTATATTTCGCGTCTGCCAGCTAAAAATGATTTATTTTATTTTTCTTCGAATGAATTATGACTATAATGTGTCAATATTAAATGACTAAGTCCTTTTTTACTTTTGATTGATTTTGTGCATGTTTTAATATTTACGTCACCATAATCAGCGTACTCAACTTTCTCATATTTTGAGTATAGGAAAAAATACATTTTGTTAAATACTTTGATGTTAGAAATTGTAAGTACGTACGTCATTACGATACGTACATCATTTAGAAGTGGACTCATGTCAAGGTATACAATAATATTATATATAAAGATAAACGGGCAGATAAAAATTTAGCAAAGCACTGCTCGTGCTAAGGCCAAGCAGACTCTCGCAGGTTGAACTCATGAGCTCATCTACCGCTCCGTGAATAGATGAAACAGCACCTTAGGCTACCAACGATTAGGTAGGGGAAAAAACTGACAATAATCTAGTAGTGATTCAATCTAATCTAATTTTTCAACTAAATGAACATAAACTAGGAAATCATAACTTTCCTTTAAGCAAAGCCGTCAAAATATTCAACACAGCTAGATAACTTGCTAGAGAGACTAGAGACCAGTGCTACTGTATCTCAACTCGATTATTGTGAAACATATAGCCAAAAAAAATTAAATATGACTAAGTAATAATAAGTGTAATAAGCAATAATAAGAATTCAAAGAAAATTAAGAAAACAAATGCAATCATAATGTTGAGTTAAATAGGTTTATTATACGTTCTTAAGTTGTAAAATGGCGGTTATGTTAATTTACCTCAAGTTTATTGATAAACTCAAACTAAGCGGGGTTTCTTAGCTTTTCCTCTTCATAATGAGAAGTTTTGTGTAGGCGGGAGCTCATTTTCGTGTTACGGTTAATTCTCCTTGTTTATGTGAGAACTTTAACAGTTGCGGCTCCTGAAAGGAATCTCGAGCAAGTGATTTCGTGTATTTAATTTGTTCATTCAATTCAATTTATCCTGCCAGATTTATTAGTTGAATTTGCAAAAAGTGCAATTTTCTGTACAATAATAGTTATCCATTTAGACAAAACAAGGGGTACTAAAAAAAAAACAACATTACAAATACAAACACTTCTTGAAATCATAATTACTTCAACTAGTTTTTTGACTTTTTGAAATAGCATTAAACTTGGCACTGTATATTAATTGCTTCCCTCGCATAGTTGTGGTCTAATTGATGAAACTTCTATCAGCCAGTTTTTCAAATGAAATACCTGCTTCATGAAATTACTGGATTAGCACAGGTTCAGGAATGACTTGCACGGTAAAGGACTGACGGAAGAATAAAGAGGCGGAAGCATTGTGTAATAAAAATCAAACCCACAAAAATAAAATTATTGTTATAGTAACTTAAAGGTGAGGTAAGTTTAAAAAGTTACGACGAGTTACGATCTATACAATTGAAATTCAAATCTTACTGGTGACCTCTTGTGCGTTTGCACGGGTAGGTACCACCACCCTGCCTATTTGTACCGTGAAGCAGTAATGCGTTTCGGTTTGAAGGGTGGGGCAGTCGTTGTGACTATACTGAGACCTTAGAACTTATATCTCAAGGTGGGTGGCGCATTTGCGTTGTAGATGTCTATGGGCTCCAGTAACCACTTAACCACCAGGTGGGCTGTGAGCTCGTCGTGACGGCTTATCTTTTTTATTGCTTAGATGGGTTACAACGGCTGCCCCAGCCTTCGAACCGAAACGCATTATTGCTTCACGGCAGAAATAGGCGGGGTGGTGGTACCTACCCGTGCGGTCTTGCAAGAGGTCCTACCATCAGTAATTACGCAAATTATAGTTTTGCGGGTTTGATTTTTATTACTCCATGTCATTCCTTCACCGTGGCAGTCAATCGTGAACATTTGTTAAATACGTATCTAGTTTTCATTTCATATCATAGTATTAATCGTTACATAGCGAAAATAACCAGAATGATGGTATTTACCCATGTATTCGTGTTATACTGATAAATTATAGCACACACCACTAGATATATCCTTAAATATTAAATTTCCTGCAGCATTAGCAGTCAATTGGAATGTCGGCGTATTCTTTCAAATGAGATGGCAAGTAATTTCGTGAAAACCCAGTTCTAAAATAAATTATTCATTGGCGACGAAACGCCTGAAGCCCCGTATTCATTTCATTTCTGAATCTGAATTTCTACTTTCCTTCGCGCTTTTTTTTTCTTACGGACCTCACCTTTAATAAATTTTAAATACGCTCTCAGATTAAGCAATGCGAGATACTACGTTAGTACTTCAGAGTTTACAAAGTGTCCGAAATAAAAATAGAATACAAGTTATAAAAACATTACGACTTAGATTTTAGACTAACCAATCTTATTCCAACTAACCTTTGATTCATTATTAATCAACAACTTCGTAAATATAACAATTCCTGGAAACTTAGTATTGATAAATTACAAACTAAACGATTTCAATTCTGGATGAACTCTGTAAACATGTTTTAGATGTATATTTGTTCAATAGAAGAAATACATCGAAAAAAATACGGCGTTCCTACTGAAGTTTTGAAAATAGCAATTTCTAAGCGTAAGTGTGTGTAGGTATAGGCAGTGCTTGAAGAAAATGGAAATGTTTTACATCGAACTGGGTTTGTTATACGTTTGACTGACCTCTTGTTGGTCAGAGCTTATGTTTTTGCAAAATTTCTTGAGATAATTCGATATTTATTTTCAAATTTAAAAATTTCAGAACAACTTTTTTTTTAATAATTCAATCCGCATTTTAAGATAGCTAATTATGTGTACATACTCATAACATAATGGTAATAACATTACTTACATCTTAATCTATAAAAACTCAAGCAAAATAGAATGAGTTCGTTCAATAGTTCATAGTATACCAGCAACTGCTCCATCGACTGCCATTTTGAAACACATAAAACGAAGAGAAACTCGACTACTGGGTGTTATCAGTGGTTTCTAATTGGCGATCGGTTCACACTTTCGAACTAAACTCATTGGTGAGGACCTTCGACGAGACCACGATAACGTTTTAACGAGAAACATAATGGTATTAGATATGTAAACTGCTGTACCTAACTGCTTTTGAATATTTGAATATGGCCTTAAGCCAAAGCTGCTTTCATTTTGTTGATAGATGATTGCTCTATCTGTACGTACAGAAAACACAACACACAGTTTCTCATAGTACACATCCCATTTTCGGAACAGACGAATGTGTATGATTTTTATCCCATAAATGGTTTATTACTAAAATTACTATGATATGGTATTTACAGATTAAACAAAGATTATGTAGATGATAGATGATTGTGAAAATCTTAGCGATAAGTTTGTTCAAGTGCATTAATTAATACTAATTCCCGTGAACAAATACTGTAATCGTTGGACGATTAGATAGCTATTATTTCTAATTTAATATATTTTGATGTTTACGTCCTAACGATTCCATATCCTCCACATCACAGCGTGCACGTGGACGCATCTTGAGAGATAGAGAGAGATACCTTTAAATCCCAATTGACTCGGAATAACGACTACTCTATCATACAACTCAAATATTAGAAAGTTAAAAGAGGATTCAAGTTTGTGAATGCCGCCTACTTCGTTGACTCTTAATACCAGATAGGCTGTAAAATTGTGGATCCGACTGGGGCAAAAAGTCCCCAAGTAAAATGGAAGTGAATTAAGGAGTCTTTTAAGCCTTTCGTTTTTTTTTCGCTTGTAGGCAGTCTAACATACCACCAAATGTTGAGGGGTTACAATGGCTCATGGACATCAGCAATGTCAGGGGTATAACCAAGCAGTCGCCCACCGCTAAGTACTCCTCGCAAATGTCGTTTGAAAAAAGACATGTGATAGTGTAACAGGAAAAAGTGTGAAGAGGAGTTCATTCCCAAAGTCGGGTAGTACATGGCAAAAAAGTCTATGAAAATGCACTGTGGATAGATGTGGTGGTTCGAAGTAGTATGGATAAACTCTGCTCTGCATAAAAACGAGATTATGGGATAATCTCGAAAAATAACTCAGAGCACTCCCCATGGAACATATGGCATAAAACATAGAGAGAAACGAAGTCCCTCCATAGACCCAAGGGTTCTAAGCAGTCTAGGGGAATGGTCAATCCGAACGGACCTCTCCTGTATAGAGTCAAATGGAAATAAATGGTATTTAGGGGCCCCGGCCATAGTTGGAAACAGTACTCCACGTGAGTCCGAACTATTCATTTGTTAAGCAAAACCATTTCTCTAAGCATGAAGTTTTCAGGGAGGTTCCGTGAAATTGCTTCGCTATGACAAAAATACACCTTCTTCACAGTAAACGTCGAGGTCTGTGTCTTCAACCGCCCGAATTGAATTGAGTTCAGTTCAAATTCGTATCTTCAGACACAGGCTTCCGCTCCCCACTTTGAGATACGTTCCAGAAAAACCTCTATATACTTCAGATGCAAGTTTAAATCATCCCTTTTAGACCACGCTCCGGGGAAAACTCTAGTGAAACCCACATATCGCGCGAATTGCTTATTTTGCTATTTCATTTAAATTTTTAAGTTCGAAACTCAAGCAATAATGAATCAGCTTGTTCAGTAGTCATTAGTACATCTACAATACTGTGCAGTGTTAAATTTGCAGCTGCCCGTTTATCTTTATATATAATATTATTGTATACCTTGACATGAGTCCACTTCTAAATAATGTACGTATCGTAATGACGTACGTACTTACAATTTCTAACATTAAAGTATTTAACAAAATATATTTTTTCCTATACTGAAAATATGAGAAAGTTGAGTACGCTGATTATGGTGACGTAAATATTAAAACATGCACAAAATCAATCAAAAGTAAAAAAGGACTTAGTCATTTAATATTGACACATTATAGTCATAATTCATTCGAAGAAAAATAAATAAATCATTTTTAGCAGGCAGACGCGAAATCTAATAAGAGAAAAGCTCATTACAAATTGCATGATTGACAGTTTCCAGTCGTCATTCATAATTAAAGAGAAAACGGATTTCCAATATTGGAAAATTCAAGTTGAAATTTGTTCAAAAGGATTTTTGTTTTAAGTTTGTCGTTGCTTAATTCATTAATTCACACTTATTTTTTTATTTTCAATTGTCACGGTTGCAGACAATTTGATTTATTATTGGATACCTTAGTTTCAATCGAAAATGATTTCTTAATTGTTTGTTACTAGTACTATATTATTGTTTGTTACATGAAGATCACGATGACTCGATTGAGAAGAAGAAGTACCAGGAAATTGATTTCAGAAAATCAAAAAGTGACGTTTAAGAATGATTACATTTGTGAAAATAGAATTGTTAATATAATTTTTTGTAATTGGCCTTAAAGTATAGGGTTGAAGGTATATACGAAATGAACAATAATTTCAAAGTAAATGGAATATATTTTAATGAAATTTAGTCGTTGTATTTACGGCAGTATATGTGTATAAGATTAGGTCGATTTGGATTAGTGTATTTGAAACTGTAATGTACGCATTAATTTTGTGTTCATCACTTGAAAACCAAATAAATACGTATAAATACAATTGCGATGTGTATGTTTTTCTTTAATTTGTTGCATATCTGGAAATAAAATATTACAGCCTAAAAAATCTGAGCACGTAACAAATATTAGATTATAATGGAACATTTGTTTAGTGTTGAAAAGTGAGTTGACATCTTTTAACACGGAGCACGTAATTGGAGCAATTTTTCAGCAATAAACATTCGGCACAAATTGAAAGGCAAACTTGTTACATTTAGCTCAAGTGGCACGGGTGCTATTTCATCACAATTACTGGGAGGTAATAAAAAGTTTCTACGGCGATGTAAACGTGACGACGATACTGAAACGATACGTGTGACGAATTCACAAAAACGTGAACTCTCACAATAAAGATGTTTTGTCATGAAAGTAGATCCAAGGATATGCTGTATCACTTTGGAAAATGAAGCTACTTGTAGCATTCATTGTCGTTTACGAATCCGGCTGTTCAATGAGATGTGATATACAAATAGGAAATATGATTCCAAACAGAGAAAAGACATATCAGTAAAGTACCAGAATTCAGGATGACTTTGTTGTTGTTTGTTCGTAAAATGACTGACTTTCTAGTAATTTATGTTTCGTTAAGAAAAAAGAAAAATTTATGACAAGATAAAATGTACATTATTCAACATACTGTTACACCGGTAACAGTAACGCCATCTATCGCCGAACGAATATCGAAAGATCTAGTAGCATCTGGAACGCTCGAGAAGTACAACACCATCTATTGTTTGATATCGGAAACACACAATGCTGGACTTTTGTGGAATATTCTCGATAATTCCAGGGATGTGGTATGGTTTGGTGGAAGTTTGATATGTATCAACTGTACAGACTTTTAGATTTTTTATTTGTTAAAGATAACAGACTCGGGTTTTAAACATTCACATAAAATAATGCATTCTTATTGACTTTCTCTTTCATATAGAACTTATTTTTGAGAATAACAATTATTTTATGAATCATTTCAAAGACACATTGGAAAGTTTTACAGTCAGAACGTGTTTTAATATCTGCTACTTTTTTTCTCTTTTTGCGATGTAATAAGGCTACAAAAAACATTTACATATATGACACGAATTCTAGTTTAAATTTGGAAGGAAAAGGGACAGTGAATGCATGCACTACATCGTTCTATAGTCAAAGATGATGACAGTAATCTATGTATTCAGTAAATAATATTATAAAATAAATATCGGGACATGTGTTGGAGCTTTAGTGCTTAAAGCTAATAATGATATGATCATTTTTAGCTATCATTGAAGACTAATAAATAATAAATAATGACGGGAATTGAGTTTATGACAATCGAGTCAAATCTATGGCGATAACCAACATAGAACTCAAGATATTTGACCGCTACCTGAATCTCACTAACAAATTATCTTTGCGTATATACGAGTTCTGAACGATATTCTAACCGTCGGTCTACTGAACAACTAAACAAGCTCGGTGGAAGATCTTCCTTTTGTCATTAGCAACTTATTCACATTTAAGTGCATCCATTATAGAGAGAGCACATTTGACGTAAGCTGGCATTCATATATTTATTCCCAATTTAGATTATCAAGAACAACGGGGCACACACATACATACTTATATGTAACATAATTTTTTTTTATCATATCTACCTTCATCCGAAACGTTTCACAAAGAGCAAAAGCCCCGAAGTTCCATCGCTGGCATCCATTGGCGAGCCACGGTGGACAAATATTAGCATTGACATAATGACGAAGCCGCAGAGTCAATAGGACTGTCCACCTCGTGGTTTGATAATTGCAATCCTCCGCGTGAATTTCACGGTTTCGCCGCAATTTCAGTTGGTTTGTTTGCAATTGTGTTCAGCAATTTAAATGACTTTGTATCTGTTATTATGTTTAATGTATAATATAATATGCTTTTGCTTACATTTTTTGACAATTATTGTCATTTATGTCATATATATGACAGTCATTTAAAATGATAAGGATAATTGGCGTACAGGGAGCTCTAAAATTTTTATTTGACGCAGAGGTTCGTCTTTATGGAGTCAAATGGAAATATGTAGTTGGTATTTGGAAGCCTAGATTGAGGGATGGGAGTATCATTCGAATCTTCCATCACTCATGATCAACAAAGGCCCAATTAATATGTTACGGTACTAAGAATGCCCGTATGCCCATATGTTCCGGATGTTAATTTCTGTTAATTATTCCGGTGAATTTAACATCTAAAATTCTCTGAATGCAAGGCCTTCCGTGATCGTTACTGGTGCATAAACGAGCGTCGACCAAAGAGGGTTCGTCAGGACCTTAACGAATTGTTATTTTGAGGCGCTCACTCGGAAAAACAATTGGGGTCCGATTCTGATGGGACAAATCAAAGTTTTGTCAAGGTTCACCCCGAGAAATTACAAATTGGAACGCGTAATCAATGTCGATTGTTGTGGAAATTACGTGTTTCTGAATTTAGGAAAACAAGCAAAGTGATTTAATCGAAATAGATAAATAATAACCTCAACAGTTGCCACAAAATGAACACTGAAATTATACGCACGAACAGTATTGTTGCGTCATTGGTAAAATTTCAGTGTGTTCTTAGTACGCCTACGCTGTAGAGTTTAATCATAGGTAGCAATTGTTTTAAATATTTATGATATTTTATCTGTTCAGACTCGAGCTAAGTGGGTAGCGCAGCCGATAGATAACATAACGTAAATGCTGCCTACTTTGAGATATGAGGTCGTACCGCCAATCGTGCTGTATTATGGTTCATACCCTTTAAACCAGTTCGTATTACTGCTTCGTGCCAGTAATAGGTACGGTAGTGGTTCCCGTAACCGGCGATGGAGTGTCACTACTGTGACTGCGACACGGTCGAGCATACGCTCGCACATTGCCCCGCATGGCTGGAGCAACGCCGTGTCCTTGTCTCGCAAATAGGGCCGGACTTGTCGCTGCCGACCGTCATGGCTACGATGCTCAGCAGCAATGAGTCCTGGAAGGCGATGCTCGGAAGGAGGCGGCGGAACGAGAGAGGGAGAGCTCATCCCTCTCCGCACCCATCCTTCGCCGCTGAGCCAAGGGCCGGAGAAGGGCTTTTGCCCGACTCCAGCCCCTGTAGATGGCGGCTTCCCCCCGTTGAAGGTCAAGGGGCGACCTGAGGGGTAGAAGCCGCGTGGCGCGCTACCAGCACTCTAGCGCTCTGCCGAGGAATAATAGAGCGATCGGTTGGCGGTGTATCGCGTCCCGATCCAGCAGGCTGGTTCTGTTCCAGCGGGGTATTCCGGGACACCAGCGGCACCGTCTGGGCGGCCTGACGGGCTGCCGTACCGAGACGGCCGACGTTTCAGAGCCTTCGATTCGCCTCGAAGGCTCCATCGGCTGGGCGTCCTTGGGGTGAGCCGCGCTGTCTGGTTGTAGTGTTGACCGCGGTAACCCCTACCTCATCCGGGTTCTGGCCTCAGAGGGGATCGGACGTCGGGTGTAAGAGTGCAGGGGAGTCATTTAGTGGGTGGGCTCTAAAATTCCTTAGACCCGCGGTCTGCTTTCAACACCTTGCAGATCGTTGAGTCCCACATACCCCGCGTGCCCCTTAGGCGCGGGGACCTCGTAGGAGGTTCGGCCCCCGGCCCGGAAAAAAAAGGGGTGGTGGTACCCGTGCGGACTCACAAGACGCCCTATCACCAATAATTATGCAAATTACAATTTTGCGGGTTTGATTTTATTACAAGATGTTATTCCTTCACCGTGGAAGTCAATCGTGAACATTTGATGCAGGATCGCGGGATTCGAACTTCGTTGCATCGCTAGATACGAATGCATCGGACGTCTTAACCATTAGGCCACGTCGATTTCAAAAAAATCATGACTTCATCAAACAATAATTCTCGACAAGCAAAATGTAACTATTGTAACCAAATATTATAAATATGTGTAAAAGTTTACAATAATAAATCTTGCAGGCGGGTATCAATTTTGTAATGAAATACGTACTTAACAAAATGAAATGTTCATGATTGACCTCCACTGTGACGGAATAACATCGTGTAATAAAAATGAAACCGCAAAATTATAATTTGCGTAATTACCTTGTGGTAGGGCCTGCGTTGTAACTATACTGAGACCTTAAAACTTATATCTCAAGGTGAGTAACCACTTAACACCAGGTGGGCTGTGAGCTCGTCCACCCATATAAGGAATTAAAAAAAAAGGAAAATAAACTGAATCCAATAAACACTGGTATACATTTATATTTTTAAGGAAATCATAACACTAAAATTGTCATTACGACCCCGCGCAAATTTCATATTTTAAGATGAGAAGAAATTGTACCAATTCGTATAATAAAGCAATCGGTGCCGAGTGCTCTCCTGTGAGGTGCCAGTTAACGCCTTCAGGAGGGTTAAGTGAGGATAATTTTCCTTTGCGTGCCCAGTCTTAATGACGCGCCCGCCCTCCGCACAGTGAAGGGTGCAAAGTTTTACTGAATATTTTACGCACCGCTTTTTTTCTAACGTGTTTTAAATATATTTTTTCCATTTTACTTTGATGTATCATGTGCAAAAAATGGGTGTTTATAACTTCTACACTCAACGACTCCAAGCTATGATACTTTTTATATTAGGGGTGTCATAAACATAGAAAAAACAAGATAAGATCAAAGTACATAGGATAGACACGGAAGTCTGACCACCGAGAGTCCTGATTTCGAAGTACTGAGATATAAACCAAGGGTCGAGGCTACAGTACCGAAAGCTACTAATTACTAGTTTTGCAAGAATGTAAAAGAGGTATAAATACCAGATAACACGCATGCATTTAATTGTAGACACAGCAGAACCAGCAATTTATTTTTTTATTGTTTAGATGGGTGGACGAGCTCACAGCCTACCTGGTGTTAGGTGGTTACTGGAACCCATAGACATCTACAACGTAAGTGCGCCACCCACCTTGAGATATAAGCTTTAAGATCTCAGTATAGTTACAACGGGTGCCCTACCCTTCAGACCGAAACGCATTACTGCTTCACGGCAGAAATAGGCAGGGCGGTGATACCTACCCGCGCGGACTCATAAGAGGTCCTACCACCAGTAATAATTTAAGAAAACACCAAATATTACACAACATTCGAGGTGTGTAGTGATTTTTTTTCCTACCTATTCTAGTAACCTGGATAGGTTATACTAGATTCACCGAACTAGTAGGCGAGCTCAAACGGGGGGTGTTGCTAACACTGGCCCGAGCAAGAGCTGTGCTTCGTAGAATCTACCACCGGATCGGAAACGCGACCCACTGAGAAGATCCGGCGAGAAGCTCAGTGGGCTGTGTCTATGGGTTAATTTACTCGTCAAGCCTTTCGTTGCAAGCGACGGGATCGGCGACCGGTGACCGGTGCTTAAGGTACCTAAAAGCACCGTTAATAGATCGGGAGGATTCGTAATGACGTGCTTAGGGCGACGTCGATTGTTTACCATTCGGTCTACAGGATCGGCAATGTGTAGTGAGGGAAACAATGAGTGTAATATAGTGGTTAAAGATATGTACTCTCTGTATAAAAGCTACTGTATTTAGAAATGAAGCTTTTACCAGCGAATGACACAGACTTTTGTATGCAATTAACAATTTTAAACGATTTGCAGAATATTTCACGTTATTTTCAACTTAACAATATAATGGAATGTTCACATCGCAGGCTCGTGCGAGATATTTGCCTTAATTAAAACTTGTCCCAGTTCGGAGTGCCATAGAATACGTTTTACTGGATGTGTTTCGGTTTCTTGTCATAAGCACAATTGGGTTTCGTCATTATGAATACCATATCACGCGTGCAAATTTTAGACGTGTTGAAGGTTTTCTTCCTAGGGTTTTCTTCAGGGCTGTGGCTATTTCTGACAGTTGCTGTTGCTACGTGATATAACTGTTTGCAGTTTCTTGACGTTTTAATAATATATAAATTATCTGTGTTTAATCTTCCATATCTTTATAATATATTGATTAGTACTATATATAGGTAGATTTCTAAGTCAAAAGGAAAAAAAAAACTTGTTTCAAACACGATACTCACAACTGGCTTTCAGATTTTGATTATAAAAAATAGGTTTTCATCTTTAGCGGAAATACAATTATTGGTTAGTTTTTCCCAATAATATATTTTTATTCAGCTTCTACATTGTTAACTTCTATTGTAAACACTATGTATATAAATCGGGCACGTTGTAAGCTGAGCTAGGAATGCGTTCCAGTTTAATATGCTATGCCAATCCAATTGAGACTTCAATCTTTTTTATTTGCAATACAAGGATACACAAGTATAAGTAACGCTGCTACATCTAAAGGTACGAGGTCGTCGTCTCATTTGTTTTGTTTGACGTCTGTTGGTTACACCTAAACACATTGATTTGTAGTAAAAATAGCCAGGATCGCGAGACCAGTACGGTTATTGAATGTTAAAGATATCTAAGCCATTAGCACATAGAGAGGTCTTCTTCTATATCGTTCCCTCACTACTGAGGATCGCGACCACATGCGACGTACTTCCACTGTGCTCGATCATGGGTGGCATGGACCGTATGGTACAGACTACCACTAAGTGCTTCTCTTACTAGATCTGACCATCTGGCTGGTATTCTGCCCACAGCGCGCTTGCCCTCTATGCGACCCGCAATTATGAGCTTCTCTAATTCATGTCTGGGAGACCGCATGATGTGTCCGAAGAAGCTCATAACACGTTCCCGTCAGATGGAAGAGAGCCTTTTTCGGATGTCTAGCTGCCTTAGAATGGACTCGTTTGTTCTCATGGCAGTCCACGGTATTCGTAGCATCTTCCACCACACCCACATTTCAAAGGCATCGATATTTTTGATATCCCGAATTTTTATATTTATAGAGAGGTCTAGTTTAGCAAAACACAATAAGAGCTCATTCCAGTTCATTATTTCCGTGTGAATGGGCCCGTGTCCAGTAGCCGAACAGTTTGTCTTACAACGGAACTCATTAAGTTACGAGCAATATCGAATCCGTGCTCGTTAATTGGAGCTCTGTCGATTACGTAATAGGTCGCCATACATTCAAATGATAAACGACTTTGAAATTTGTGAATTTAGTAGTAAATGGAGACTTTCATGAAAAGCTTTTAGTATTTCATTTGCTGCACAGAAAAGTACTGATGTTCGTTTTTGGTATTAGATGAGTTTTTGTCGGCACACCTGATTGTAACTGGTCCACGTCGCTTATGGGTATCGGAAATATCAGGGATATAACCATTATATTGCCTAGCGTTGAGGACTGTTTTCAAGCACCGTTTAAAAGAGGACATGCGATGTTTTGGAGAATACTGAGTAGGTAGTTTTTCGGATGGAACAAACAACGGATTCTATTATTATTATTATTTTTATTGCTTATATGGATGGACGAGCTCACTGCCCACCTGGTGTTAAGTGGTTACTGGAGCCCATAGACATCTACAACGTTAATGCGCCACCCACCTTGAAATATACGTTCTGAGGTCGCAAGTATAGTTACAACGGCTGCCCCACCTTTCAAACTGAAACACATTACTGCTTCACGGCAGAAATAGGCAGAGTGGTGGTACCTACCCACGCAGACTCACAAAAGGCCCTACCACCAGTAATTACGCAAATTATAATTTTGCGGGTTGGATTTTTATTACACGATGTTATTCCTTCACCGTCGAAGTCAATCGTGAACATTTGTTGAGTATGTATTTCATTAGAAAAATTGGTACCCGCTTGAGATTCGACCACTGGTGCATCGCTCAGCACGAATGCACCGGACGTCTTATCCTTTAGGCCACGATGACTTCAAAACCAGATGGAACGAGATATTATAGAGCATCTGGAAACACCGGAAAGTTTAGATGCTTTAATTTGTTTGTGTTTATGTTTCGCCACTCTACCCGTGCCTCTGTTCCGAAACTGAACGAAATTTGGCTTTGTTAATTTTAAAGTTTATTTTTTATCTGCGCACAAAACACTTTTTCGTTTGCCTAATTCATTACCATTGGAAAAAAACTGTTATTGTTAGCCAACTTTCTCTTACATACTCAAAGTTGCATCCAAAGTTTGAGAAACTTTTGGAGAATGTAATACACAAACGTATTAAAAGTTACTTAGGTATTTTTTTTCGTTTTCTATATATACAGAATGTATATTAAACTAGTCAATGTAATTTATTTCAATTTCTAATTAAGTAACACTAGCGTCTGGAATGTATATAAGTTAATTCAGAATAGCTTTTTTCAATAAATGCTTCATCATCAGCTTGTATCTCTCCACTGCTGGATTTAGGCTTCTACTGTTATAGTTACTAACGATCCTCTGCCTTCCGAATCCAATCTTTCCCAGTATATCGCCGCAAGTCATCAGTCCAGAACACGTCTGCTCCATCGGCCATTAAATGTTTATATTTTAATACGCTTTCATTAGCTTCAGACGTATGTATCTAACGGAATCTTTGAACTTGATGTTGACCCCCTTCAAAACGTTGGATTAACTCGAAATTTTGGTAAACTTATTAAGGACCGATGACAATTAAATATAAAAAAAAGTTGAAAAAAAAAATATTGAAATAATTGAATTTCAACTCAAAATAAAAAATAAAAAATAGTTTAAAAAAACTAACAAAATACTTACGCTTTTATAGAAAATCCAACTAAAAAATAGAAAATAAATTTGAATTAAAAATAGTGGAAGAAAAAATGATTTTATTTTAAAAAAAGCGTGGGTGCATGGTATAAGTAGTTATAAATATTTTATGAACAGATATGAGTAGAAGGGTTATTTTGGTAATATCCTGAAAAGCACCCCACGCTTTTTTATATTTTGTATTTTTTAGTTGGATTTTCTATAAAAACGTATTTTGTTAGTTTTTTCAAACTATTATTTATTATCAATACTTTTCACCAAAGCAGGCGACAATTCACTAAGGTAAAAAAAAATTGACGATGCAGCTGTTTATAGACAAGAGTATCAAAATACGGTAATGACCCGTCTTTTCCGGAACATGAATTATTTCTTTTATGCTTTCATGTTAACGCCGGAGGTTCTGAGACGTTATGTGATTAATATTTCGTTCGAGATAGAAATTACATACACAACATAGACACAAAAATCATATATTTGTAGGAATCTCTTATTGTTTATGGAGATGTATGGAAATGGTAGTGCAAGGTAGAGGGGGAAGAGGTCGACCGAAGAAGACATGGATGGAGTGTGTGAATGGCGATATGAGAAAGAGAGAGGAGTGAGTGTTGAGATGACGGCTGATAGAAGATATTGGAAGAGAAAAATTAGCTGTGCCGATCCCACCTAGTGAGATAGATAGATAAGATAAGATGGAGAAAAAGAAGAAGAATCTCTTATTGTTTATAATGAAAATTATAGAGTATAGATAGTTTTTAGAAATATTGTACTGTAACGTATTTTCTTCAAAACGATCTTCTAACACCAGGTATACAACAAACTCAAAGTCACTCATTAACCAAAAATAGTGAAACCGAAATTACCTACACATACTAATTGGATTGGTAACCATAGAAATATCAGAACGAGGCAATGATGTGCGCATTTTTTCTTGCAAAATGCTTGCTGTTTTTTTCCTTATCACTTCAGAGTGAAGTAATTTTTGTTCACTGAACTCGCCAAGTTTTCACTATTGATTTTGATATATATCCGTATGAAATAAAATTAACTACGTTTCTTAAATAATTAAAAGAAATTCGGATGTTTGGAAAAAAATGATTTTTTGAGTTACCAAATAGGCGACCGAAAACTATTTTTATTTTAAATACTGAAATTGTGAATTAAGGTGATGTATAAAAAATATAATTTAAGATCAAATAATTTTAGTGATAATTTCATCAAATTATTAATAATTTCAGATCTTTGTGGAAGAAATAGGTCGTTATCATTCCGAGCGTGCTGAAAATTTACATTATACCAATAGTAAATAATTTATACAGCCCTTTCCTCCCGAGAAGAAGAATTACCGGTAATTAAGTACTCAATCGGATAAAGTGTCAAAGTCTACAAATCAAAGTTGGTGTCAACAAATCAGTACGGTAACGGGGACATTAAACAACCGCGAAATTTTAATTTTAATTTATTCAGACCGTAGCCCGCTTCGGCCGCCGCAGTAAATTAAGTAAGCGGAAGAAACCTCATTTATTTTTGGCCGGATGCGGCGAAATTCACATCCGCGTTAAATACACAACCCGACGAAAACGCACACTTTCACGTTTTGAGTGTTCTTCAGTTAAAATTTAATTTCGCCAGCAAATTACTGTCTTTTTGTTATTCACTTTCTGAATTTCTGATTACGAAATTAGCTCGCGCCCTTGATCATTAATTCATCTTCTGAGTCGTTCTTAATTGAGAATTGTTATTAAATATTAATCAAAGATGCGTAGGATAAAACGCGAGTACATATTCATGGCTGTTTCTTCGACGAATTAATTATTCGAATCGGAATGGGAAGAGTACGGTAATCCACGGTTATCTTGGAGAAAGCATTACGTCAGTAAGTCAGTATTTCTCGGAGAGTGAATTAAAAAGATTTAGAATATGTTTGAAATTCATTATTATAATTAATTTTAACGTTACGGTGGCTTCTTTGTTAGATGGTCGAGGTAATTAATTTACTTCTATGTCAAGTCTCAAGCGCGGTTGGGTGTTCATTTCGTGTTCTATTAGTACTGATTATTACTTAATAAGTAGGCCGTAAGCCAAACTACTGAATAAAATTACATTTTACGCACTAAAAAGGCCCGCCATTACTAGTAACCAAGACAATGAACAACCACGAACTACTAAGACTAAGACGGCTAAGACTTGTTCTGCAACTAATAATCAAGTTCTGTTGCAACTAATAATCATGTGTCTTCCATTTTAAATTCCGCTAAAAAGAACCGTATATTCCTACGGTGTAGGAGGAAGTGGACGTTATCGACAGACACAAACCAGAAAAACTCAAGAACTAACCCGTGAATCACCGTCTGATTAGTCTCCTCTCCTAGTTTGTACGAACGATTTATTCGTACGTCGAATCTCGACCTCTGGGATATTATGCATAAGTATCTGAAGAAAGCGTCGGGACGTCCCTTTGAAAAAGCGGCGCATCACGAAAACTCTCTTATCGTTGTCGCCGCTAATTACATTACGGACCCGGGCAACGGGGCAACAGAAAGTTGCCTTCGCCTAAAGTATGTCTTGTGAGAGACTTCAGATCCGCTTTTAGCGCTTTTAGACTCTTCAAGCACGAGTTCGACGTACAAATTAGCCTAGCTAGATAAAGCCAACTTAGCTTCTCGCCGGATCTTTTCAGTGGGTCGCGATTAAGACCCGGCGGTAGATTCAGCAAAGCCCTACCCTTGCTAGGGCCTGTTTGCAATTTTTTCAGGCTGAGTCCGTGAACTCAGAACCTGAGCAATTAGATAGAGGAAAAAATACTAAAAAGGGATAGGACACACCAATTACGCATGTATCTCCAAAAATACTATGTACTATTTATACTATTATATGCTACGAAAGTTTTCATCTGTTTCGGTTGTTATTACATGGCAATTACAGGCAGCTAGCCAACAATATTGCATCTGAACTTGTCCTCTATAACGCAATTACGAAACAAAACAACATTTAGTGCAACAACTGTCCTCGTGTAGGAGTCTATTCATTAACCCTACGCTACCGTATCGCACATCTAAAATACAACGGCGAGCCAATTAAAGTTGACCCCGTGGCTTCGTTCCGCTACTGCACTCTTAATCAGTGAGCAGATACACGTTTAATTAATGTGATCCGCTTTTATTATTCTAGCCGTAAACTGGGATATTCGTCAGGTTTGTAATGGCCGGTTTAGCGCATGCGGGTTTTAAATTTTAGGATTCGTAGTCGTTTAATGTTGATTAAATTGTTACTGTACGTGTTTAGTGGTATTCCTAGTGAATTTTATTACTTGGTTACCCCAAAAAAAACACACACAAACCGTTTATGTTGTATTTCAAAGTCAAATAAAACGCTTTAACGTGAAAGTCAAGTTTTGTTTGTTGTAGAAATTTTAAACCCAAACGTAAAACTTTCAAGGTTAGTATTTAAAAATATACGGTTTTCATTTTATTGTAGGTGTACTTACTGTTGATACTGTATACGAATTCTTATACGTAGATGCTTAATGAATACAAGGAAGTCAATAGATAACGACCATAGAAACTCAACCTACAATCGAGCGAGTATTATTGTAAATATGCGGTGATTGCCTTATGGTTATTCACTTTTATTCGTTATTATCAAAGCAATTTTGTTTGGATAGAGAAAGGTTTTGGAGGCTGTTTTCATTCGGAAATCCTCCAAAGGTGGAATTTTATATAATACAAAATCTTTTTTTACCAGCACTATGTATTAATAACAAATATAACTTGTGCAATTTACTTAATGATACATTGTTCAATATATTATAATTTATGCGTTCATGTTGAACATAAACGATGGGCCACCCTCTTCAATAGCTATTAGGCCAAAAACGCACCATATTTGAAGCTCAATTGATTTGGGTTGCTAAATTTTTGTTGTTAGACTAGCTGACCTGGCAGACTTCGTAGTGCCTCAGTCGATAAATAAAAGACCTAAACTTTTGTAAAAAATAAACATAGAGCAAACAAAAGGAATCCGTCCTTCGGAGGACACATCAAAGGGAAAACAAAATTGTTATTTTTATTTAATTCCGAGCATTTTCATATTTATTTACCTTTTAAACCTTCTCTGGACTTCCACAAATAATTCAAGACCAAAATTAGCCAAATCGGTCCAGCCGTTCTCGAGTTTTAGCGAGACTAACGAACAGCAATTAATTTTTATATATATATGTCGGGGGAGATACAGATGGAACGTTTTTAAAAAGTGTGACGTCAGCATTGCTGACGTCACGGTTATTGCTTTGTTGACGATAACTCATGTTTGGGTTTCCGAAACAAAACTTCACGAGAACTTCACAAGAACTTCGTATATTGCACGAGAAGCATAACAACGTTACAGAGATATCCGTACAGTACAACGGCTCGGACACGAATCAATCAGTGCTAGACAGCACGGCCGTATTTATGGGGCTTCGTACCCGTGAGCGTGTTGACACGTTTTAAACACGTGAGCGTGTTTACACGTTTTTCAAACACGTGAGCGGGTTTACACGTTTTTCAAACACGTTTTAAAGTATTGAAATTACAATAAAAGGAACTGTTTAACATTAATTTCTTATCACAGAGTAATTAGTTGATGATCAGTAGGTAAATAGTCATATTTGCGCCGACACGGCCATACTGACAGGCGGTGCGCGCTCTGCACCAGCCGCCCATGTATGGTGTATCACCAGAGAGTTCTTGGAGTCCATCTGAAACAATGGAATGTCTGTTTCTGAGATTGGTATCTGTGTACCTTTTTATGTTACTTTGAAAGTAACTTATTTTGTGTAGTTTTATATTGTGACGTACACTGTGGTACTATGTAGTGGACGTACATTGTGGTACTATGTAGTGGACGTACACTGTGGTACTATGTAGTGGACGTACACTGTGGTACTATGTAGTGGACGTACACTGTGGTACTATGTAGTGGACGTACACTGTGGTACTATGTAGTGGACGTACACTGTGGTACTTATGTAGTGGACGTACACTGTGGTACTTATGTAGTGGACGTACACTGTGGTACTTATGTAGTGGACGTACACTATGGTACTTATGTAGTGGACGTACACTGTGGTACTTATGTAGTGGACGTACACTGTGGTACTTATGCAGTGGGCGTACACTGTGGTACTTATGTAGTGGGCGTACACTGTGGTACTTATGTAGTACAGAATAAAGATTGAGAAGCTTTATACAAAATTGTTATAAGTATAGGAATGCTGTACATGGGAGGTGAGCGATGATATTGAAGTGCTTGTAATGCTCCACGCTTACTCGCACGATTTATGTACTCGTAGATATATCGATACAAATGCTCCACGCATAATTGCACGATTTGATTTCTCGTAGATAGGATTGATGCTGTGGCGCTGAGCGGTCTCGAACGCCGTGGTCCACAGGGGCTCTAATGGAAGTGGGAACTAGGACGATGCTGGGGCCTAGGCCTAAGTCGGTCAAAGTTAGTCAGTCATAGTCAATCATTTTGACCGTGGTCCCCAGAGGCTCTGAAAAGTAATGTTTTTTTTTTTCTTTCTTGCCTTTTGTTTAGGCTTATGAGGGTTTGATGCTGTGGTGCTGAGCGGTCTCGTACGCCGTGGTCCACAGGGGCTCTAAAGGATTGTGAAGGTCGATGCTGTGGCCTGGGCCTTATATTTATGACCGTGGTCCACAGAGGCTCTGAAAATAAATAGCGTAATGAAGAGCTCACATGGGAATGATGCTGTGGTGCTGAGCGGTCTCGTACGCCGTGGTCCACAGGGGCTCTAAAGGATGTAGGTAGGACGATGCTGTGGCCTAGGCCTTATGTATTATGACCGTGGTCCACAGGGGCTCTGAAATTGGTTCAAGGAAGGAAAATAGGATAGGGGTAATGTACAGGCTTACTTTTAATGATGGTCGACCCGTCAACAAAGACAAAGGCCAACGGCTGGATCTTACTGCTGATGTTGATACTGACTTTCTCATAAATTGGTAAACATTTTAAGTAACTATCAGGATAGCAGTAAGAAATATAAATCGGCGCGCGGCGGGGATGGTTAAGCGGTAGTTTCCGTTATCACTCGTGTTCGATTGAACTCAGTTTAGTCAATAAAACTTTTTGAATAATAATTATTGAAACCCAACACACACAACTTTCACAATGACAGGGTAAACCGACAGTTTCGTGCCACATACCAACAGACTGACTGACTGCCAGAGACTCATTGACTCTGACGGACGGACCGTCTGATACGGACTGGATGACTGTCTGACACGGAACGCCACGACTCTGTCCACGTACCGCCATTTTATACTGTGGCGTTACGGAGTCTACCCTACATTTTGTGATATTTATCAAAACAGCATTTCATCATTTAAAATAATAGTCAAAATAACGTCTTAATATTACTAAAAGTCTTTAATCACGACACGGCCATTCTGACATGTCACACGTCCCCGTGTGACGCTCCTGCTAGAAAAATAACCTTCTGTAATATCAAACAGGTTTCGTCTCGGCCAATCCTGATTCATTCAAGATTGAGGATTGGGATTCTTTCATTACAAAACATAACGTTAGCTTTCAACAAGATCTTTAACCTGTGTGAGTAGTTAATTAAGTACCCAATTATTAGCGACACACTATACAACTGAAAAATTTCATTAACGCTCAATAAGCATTAGAAACCAGAGTCATTACAAAACTAAGTAATGTGAGTAGTATTTCATCAGTATTCAGTATCAATCACAAACTGTCGTTACAATCACCTCCATCTAGTGAGAGTAACTCATGCCACCTATATCGAGTGACGATAACCTTGATACCTCCATCGAGCGACGCAAATAAGTGGGACCTCCATCCGGCACCCAACTTCAACATAAAACACACGCTCGATTTAGGTGATGTGTTCAATTACCAGTTTTATAAATGACACCGAATACTTATCTTTACTAATCACACAAAATAGGACAACAAAAATCCTTACTTTAATCAGTTAGTTGTATCGTGGTCTTTTGACTCTACATCTTCTAAATCACTAGTTTCAACAAAATCGTATTTAGGGATTGCACTACATTTTGATGAATTAAGCACACACACATAGTAAAAGCTTAGAAAATTCTCAAGTATACGGAAATAATTGATCACAATAAACTTCTAGAGCAAATTAAAGAGCGGAGGATGATCAGAGCCTTGTACCACCGTCGTTTATTCATTCAACCATTTAATTAAGCATAATTAAATTATCGAAACTTCACATAAGCCTCTCTATCGCCACGGCTCTCCCGCCGACCAGCAATCGCAATTGCCCTCATGATGCGCATTCACAGCGTGAATCGCCCGTGTGCATCACCCCCTGACTACACACGATGGTATTTACAGACCCCGACCTCCGTCAGAGCCAAACGCGCACCGCGCACCCACGGACTACTTGAGTTGCCTCAAGAGACATCGATTTCTACCGGGCTACGACTACGTAATAGCTACTAGTACGGTCGAACACAATACGGCCGATAGAGTCTTACTAGAGTTTCCAGCACAACTTAGGCTCACTCATCTTCAATAGGATCATTGTCAACATCAACTTCGACTGATACATGACCTACTGATATCCTCCTCAACCTATCGTGTGCATATTTGTACGTACGCTTACCGGAAAATTTTAAATTTTCGCCTTTGTTTGATTAAATCGCGCCTTATCATAATCTTTTGTTCTCATACGCTATCTCGCGAATTTCGTCAATATCAATTTCAGTCTACATCGCTACACATCAACGACGGTCTTGCAACCTTGCCGATTAAAAGCTCGAGTGGCGATGCTTTCGTTACACGACTCATCGTGCAATTAATAGCTAGCTGAACCTCACCTACAACATCTTGCCACGATCTGGTATCGCTAGTCTACCGCTGTTAACATTGCTTTTAGGACACTCATAACGCGCTCTACCTGTCCATTAGTACGAGGGGAACCGGTTGCTCTCTGGTCTCGTCAAGGTTAATCTCTTGTTTTCAGTATCATTTAAAGTAAAAAGCTTTTCGGGGTATGGCACGCGAATTATTAAAAGCTCAAGAGGGCTCACCCTTTTTATACGTTGGATAGAACAATTTAAAAAATATGTGCTTCTAGCACTTCTTGTCAAGAACATGTCAAGAACAATTCCATGAGCTAATTGCGAGCTTGGTCAGCAATAACGCAAGTGTGGGCTTCGAATAAGGACACACTAGATTTAAGTGCTTATTTCGCTGAATGCTCAATCTCACTGAACCGATTAAAACAACTATCGGGTAGTACATGACATTAAAATGGTTAAGCAATAAATCATCGCAAAGGATTTGTTCCGTACAGTTTTGGTCAAAACAACAGACCCTTTATGAGAACAATCGCATAAAATTCCTGAATTATGAAGCTACTACTAATAGATTTCTCGACAAGAGAACATTCGGCATCAGATTCCAAATAAAAGTAAAACGACTCACCAGATTTTTCTCATTTACCAAAACACCCGATGTTACGCAGCTACCGGCACGTCGCTCTGCTGCTGCGTTGCTCGCGGCCGTCGATGACATCGCGCCATCAATTTGCCTCGGCGGCAACTCGTGGCAATGTTTTTGCTTAGATGGGTGGACTATGAACGAGCTCATAGCCCACCTGGTGCTATGTAGTTATTGGACCCACATATATCCACAACGCAAACGCGTCATCCACCCCGAGATACAAGTTTCAAGGTCTCAGCATAGCTACAACCGCTGCCCCACCATTCAAACCGAAATACACCACTGCTTCACGGCAGAAATAGGCAGGGTGACGGTACCCGTGCGGTCGATGGCACTATACGGATCACCCGTCTGGTGCCACGTCCTTACCCACTAGAACGTCGCTGCGCTGCGACGGCGGCAGCGCGCGATCGCGGTCAGAGTCATTCAAGGATACCTCACAGTCTCCTACGAGGCGGCGCGCCCTAGCGCAAGTGCAGCCGGAGCGCGAGGGCTCCAAACTCGGCAGTCCGTGCTGGAGGCGTAGTCTCGTCATTTGGCGGACCCGTCGGCCGGCCTCCGTACCGTCGAGGCGATCTGCCCGGTTCTCGCAGACTGGGTGGGCTGCGACCGCAGAAGTCTCACCTCTGGCTACCTGTGCAGACTCACAAGACATCTTACCACCAGCCACCACGCAAATTACAATTTTGCGGGTTCCACCTCTACTACACGATGTTACTCCCACACTGCGGAAGCCAACCGCGAACACTTGTCAAGCACGCACAAGCACACACTTCACCCGAAAAACTGGCATCCGCCTGCGGGACCGGAACACCGCCGCATCGTCAGACACGAACGCACCGGACGGTGTATCTTACAGGTCACGACGACTTCAAATGTGTCAATTTTCTTCCCCACGAAAAATTGCTTGCTTTCTTGTTTGCTTGCTTGTCGTCATGACAGATCCATTATTGTGATCGAACTTCCACTTGAGACTTGCACTTGCCTTAATTTCTTGCAACAGCTTGTTTCGTGTCCTATTTCCGCTAGTAAATGCCATGTGATAAAGTTTCTTCGTGGCTCAGATCTTCCATCGAGGTAGCAGACGCTATTACACGACTTGCGTATGCTGCATTCACGCTTTTGTGGCTTACCATTGCTTAAATTGATAAGCGTCGCAGCAAGAATTTTGCATAACGAGCGAGAAATAAGTCGCAAATGCCTCCATGTGACACTTACGTATGAAATCCGCGACAATCATGATAAGGCACCGCCTTCAGGGCCCCACTGAAGACTACAATGAGCCGTGCACCATCCAGTAGACGTTCATCGAGGTACATATCAATCGTAGCGCACCAAGCACATGGATCGGAATCTGTCTGTTCCCGAAGAATTTCTGACCCGTGATCTCAGATACCGTTACTGGTATTCTCATCTGCATCATGTTTTTCCGCTGTACTTCGAACATGTTCAAACACGTCACGCCAGTGAGAGTAGAGTCCTGATCCCACTTCTGATGTCGGGGGAGATACAGATGGAACGTTTTTAAAAAGTGTGACGTCAGCATTGCTGACGTCACGGTTATTGCTTTGTTGACGATAACTCATGTTTGGGTTTCCGAAACAAAACTTCACGAGAACTTCACAAGAACTTCGTATATTGCACGAGAAGCATAACAACGTTACAGAGATATCCGTACAGTACAACGGCTCGGACACGAATCAATCAGTGCTAGACAGCACGGCCGTATTTATGGGGCTTCGTACCCGTGAGCGTGTTGACACGTTTTAAACACGTGAGCGTGTTTACACGTTTTTCAAACACGTGAGCGGGTTTACACGTTTTTCAAACACGTTTTAAAGTATTGAAATTACAATAAAAGGAACTGTTTAACATTAATTTCTTATCACAGAGTAATTAGTTGATGATCAGTAGGTAAATAGTCATATTTGCGCCGACATATAGATATCTCTATTTATAATGACCTTTTCTTAAGTCTGTATCACATTTTATTATAAAAAATTCATAAGGTTAGCTGGTTAATGAAACCAGCTAACAGCAGGTTAATAAAATAATAAAATGTGATACAGACTTAAGAAGATGGACGGTGGAAATAGACCCTGTAAAATGATTACAGGGTCTATTTCCACCGTTACGGGACTCATAAAGAAATAATGTCAATTGTTACGAAATACACTAACCACAAAGTAACCTTTATTTTCAGGGGTACAATATAGCGTTCCGAGGGGCTGTCATGATGTCAGTCAGTTCTCAAATTGCGTGCGCAGTGTTGCACGACAACGTGTGATGTCGTGTCACGTAAGACGATTATCGTTTTGATAGTTAATTTGCAAACGGTCATTTAGATGGGCAGAATTTATCGCACGCTTAGTGGCGAGAAATCGTATGCTTTCGAAAATAGTTATATGCAAATTCTATATCTGTATTTATTTATATTTTAGTAGACGTGACCCGCGGTTTAATCCACGTTAAACTGTAGCTAAGAATTAATGAAATTCGCTTTATTTTTCCAGAACAAAGGGTTGCTTATCTCACGTCCTAGTCTGGTAGGTGTCAATCTAAACTATACACAATCTTTGCGTGAAATTTCATTCAAATCTCAACATACAAGATTTATTTAATGGGGAAACAAGTTCACAGCCCTGATGATATTACTAGTTACAGAAACACATAAGCATCGCAACGTGAATGCTGTCGCCCAATTTGAGATTCGAGGTAGAAATCTCAATTGTATGATATAACAAATGTCCCATCGTATAAACAGAAATTTATGATTGCTTTGCGGCAGAAATAGGCAGTATACACCAGTGTAGCCTTATAACAATAATATCTACCTAAATTGTCGCCTTTTTATGATAATTTTGTCGCCCATTGCGACTGTTTACATGTTGTTGTATATGGATAGAATGTTCTTGAATAATACAATTTCATAACTGCATACTGCACAAATCTGTTTGAACCGTCAATGTGCGATTTTATATTCACGTTCAGTGATTAAGTTATGTTAAAACCGAGACGTTTACTGCTTACATGAATATTTTATATTATTTCTCTATCGTTACTTTGTGGCGACCAGCTTTCTTCATGTACTTCATGTACATGCACTGTTTTACTGGTGGTAGGACCTCTTGTGAGTCCGCACGGGTAGGTACCACCGCCCCGCCTATTTCTGCCGTGAAACAATAATGCGTTTCGGTTTGAAGGGTGGGGCAGCCGTTGTAACTATACTGAGATCTTAGAACTTATATCTCAAGGTGTGTGGCGCATTTACGCTGTAGATGTCTATGGGCTCCAGTAACCACTTAACACCAGGTAGGCTGTGAGCTCGGCCACACATCTAAGCAATAAAAAAAATATATGTAAACTGCACTTTAGATGTAAAAGAAGGACATATATTGAGCGGGCCATATCATTATTTAGCTGTGCTGTGTGTGCCGTGTTTAATCGGTAGACTAGCAGCTATTTCAATATCACACTTTTCAGTATCAGTCATTAATTTTATGTTACACTGTAAAGTCTATGAAGAGTTATGATTTGCATTCTTTATATATTTTTTCTGTAATACGTTACTGAATTTATAAGTTATCTAAAGTAAAAAATGTATTAATAACTTGAATTTAAAGTCGCATAGTGGGCGATTGCATTCTTGTATAGATACCGGTAACGCCTTGGTAATAGACGAGGTGTCAACTCGTCTTCTCAAAAAGAATACATTTAAATCTATACTAATATTATAAAGAGGAGAGATTTGTTTTTATTGAATCGGCTCCGAAACTATTGAACCGATTTAAAAAAATATTTCACTGTTGGAAAGCTACGCTATCCCCCGGTGACATAGGCTATATTTACTATATTTAAAAAAAAAATAGGTATCCTTACTGGAACTCCAATAATGTAACCTAATGTGTAAAAAAATTACCTAAAATTCTTTACATCGCGTGCGCTACTAACCAAGCGAAGCCGGGGCGGGCCGCTAGTAACATTATAAAAGATTTCTAAAGTAATTCTAAAACTTAAACGTTACTGTGTACATTTTAATTATTACCGAGTTTAATCGCGATATTAAGTTTTGTATTCAAATTTGATTTTATCAAATTTTTTTTGTACAAACGCGTTCAAACATAACGAGCTTTTATTGCAGTAAGAGATGAACTTTGTTATATTTTCAGTGTTAATACTGCACATCTGATAAGAGCTTACAATAAAAAGTAATGGACATAATGGTACTTGAAATCTCTGCTTTAAAATATATTATTGCAGCTTAAAATGATGATTGTAAGTTTTAAAGCTATTCCAAAGAGTTTTATACTACGAATTTATTATAAATATAGATAAGATAAGCATTTTCTAGAGACTATGTACAGTTGACTACAATGTGTATGGTGGATGTATGGTATGAAATGGATAGTGCTCTGAAAATCGAATGAAACGATAGTAGTCTTCACTGACCAGTAGACCAGACCCAATTAAATAATTTTATAAATTATATGAGCTGCTAAAACATAGATTTTATTGAACAAAAAGATTTTCAAATTCAATTTCTAAGCTGCCTCGATCACATATCTTATAAAGCTCATATATATTATAATTTCATAATATGGTCTAGCACCCTCGTCGTACAAATGTACATTGACTAAACTGTCACAATATAGCGCAAGGAGAATTTAATAACATAAACGAAATCAAACATTGCTGTGCGTGCACTTGTTACAGTGTTTGTGAGGGGGAGTCACGTTATGAGGTGCAACGAAGTTGGGGTCCGTCACTCAACCGATTCGTTATTGGTACGTGACTGCAATCACTGAATACAGTACCCTAGAGCATTGGTCAGACTAGAATTCTTAAAATTTTTAGGCTGTTTTTTTTCATTTTACTATACTCATCATTCCTGTCCCATCGCGCAGAGAGTTCCTGACTGGCCAGAGGGGTTTTCCCCCACATCATTCTCGCGTCCCTCTAACGGTGCACGACGACCCGTTTTTCTTCCTATTTTACTGCCGCATATGGACAACATGCTGATCCACCAAATATTTACCGAAGCCCATAGATATAGATAATACCGTTAATGTTATATTTATATAATATTTACCATAGTCAAACGCGAGCGTTATTCGCAGAAGAGATAGACAGGGTGGTAATAACTGCCAGTACGGGTTATAGTAGTGAAAAATACTATAGTATAGTCGTAATAAATTCACCACATGACTTACTATAGTTGATGATCCAGAAGAAAGATCGAAGTGTGGAAAAACCTGCAAAAGCGGTTTAAGAAAAGCATTCAAATAGCCCTGAGGATAAATAATCTACCTTACAAGATGGCGCATAAATAAAATGTTCAATTTTATATGGACCTATTGATTATGTACATACCGTTCATATTACTTTTTCGTCATATTGCTGATAATACACTTTGGCACGCTTACAGCTGTAGGTTGCAGTCGCTGAACACAAAACAACAATCAATAACAAAGTTTCATTCTTTTCCAATAGCGTGCCTCGCTCGGAATTAAAGTTTGTATAAAGACATAAACTATGACTTTATTTTCTTGTTTCAAATTGGAACGAAGCTGCTTTGAGACAACTGTAGTAGTTTTCTTGTGAAATACGGCCTTTTTATTTCTAAGGTAATCAGTTGGGCTTATAAATTAAATTGTACATTGTTAAACATATTCTACTTTAAGTGTGTACGTGAATGTACACGTAAATAATATTATATACCTTTAAACGAGCAATTCTTGTATATTAATATATATGTATGTAATCTGAATCTCGGAAACGGCTCCAACGATTTTCATAAAATTTAGATACAGGGGATTTCGGGGGCGATAAATCGATCTAGCTACGATTTATTTTCAGAAAATGTTGTTTTATTCGTGTTTTCAATAATCAATTCTTCCCGACATCTATTGGCGAATAATAATACTATTTTTCTTAATTGAGGGCAACTAACCGCTTTAAAGACACAACAATATGGCGTTATCAAAAAAAAAAACGGTCATCATCTAGTTATATATAAAATAAAACTAGATCTATATAAAATAGCTTCAAGAGAAAATAATGGTTGGATCTAAAACGCGCACTTTCTCTTCATGTAGCTGAGACTACATACAACACTATAGATATCATACTACTTTGTAAACTAAAGTGCACTTAATTTCGTAGAGTTTATACTATACACGCTACAATAACAATGCAGAACCAAGCAAACCTTTAGAAGCGTAAGCTTTGAAATTGGGCTAAATCCCAGTTTACTTAAGTGCATTTCCAGCTCGCAACACAAATGCCACTGTGCACGATGTACCTCAAAACTCTGTGTGTGCCATAATGACGCAATTCATAGTTCCATAGTCTCTTGTGTCATTAATGGAAAACGTAGTTCGTCGAGTGACTAGCGTGTGTTATTTGAATGTGTAATCCTGGTGCTAGCGCGTGCCAAGGATTTCGTAGTTTAAAAATATCAACAGCATCGCATTTCGAAATACATATTTTGCTTCTTTCTACAAGAACGTGTTTCTCCGCTTGGAGAATATACAATATTGGACTTCAAAGTTTTCACATATTCGTGAGTGTTCATTTATACAATATACATAATATTATATTAAGATTTACTTTATATATACAGCGGTAGTCAAACAAGAGTTTCCTTTCCATTTATTATTTTATATGGTCAATTGTTTAGAGAATTCGTGACTCAGCATAGATATTTTTGGGTTTTAACTAACACTTCCATCAATATGTCAATGGTATTTGTTCATAAAATTCGCAGTCCTTAATACACAGTGTCGTTTGTTTTTCGAACGTAGTTAGAACATAATAATTTACTTGTCGGAGAAGCCACAATATTAACACCATCAGACATCGCAGGAGCGAATAGGGTGATCGAGCTAAGAGAAATATTAAGTACACCAATCACGTTTGTTGTCTTAGAACAATTTAGAAATCTTCTCTTGACTTTAGCAAATGAAAACGAATGACAGTTCTTAGGGCAGAGGCACCGCTCTTCAAGAAGGCTGGTTGGAAAGTGTGATGGCGTCTACGCGCCTCCATCGGCTAGGCTCTGTCGTAGTATGAAGTTAGTCGAGTTCCGACGATACCGCAATCGTACTGCCATATCTCGGGAATCGTGCTGCGTTTCGTTTAGCTACCAAATATTAATGACCGTCTCCGACATACTGATTTAACATAGGGTGGTTTGGGGTACCAGTAACTCTCCGGGTACTCTTATCTCTATATGTAAAAATGAATTGCTGTTCGTTAGTTTCACTAAAACGCGAGAACGTTTGGACCGATTTGGCTAATTTTGGTCTTGAATTATTCGTGGAAGTCCAGGGAAGGTTTAAAAGGTGAGAAAATATAAAAAAGCTCGGAATTACATAAAAACAATCAATTTTGTTTTTCCTTTGATGTGTCCCCTTGATGTGTTTTTTATTTATCGATTGAGGCACTACGAAGTCTGCGGGGTCAGCTAGTTAAAAATATAATATATTTAAAGAAAAAGGAATGTTATATTTGTGTGAACTTTACTAGTTATATTATTCTTCAACTAGTTAACAGTTCATACCTGTCGTAAAAATGCCAGCGAAGCTTCTTTGATAAATCCTGTTATTTCCCGAGTAGTTTATTCTCTGGAAAAGCCGTCCGCAGTGCATTCAGTTGCGTTATAAGCGCTTCTAAGACCACTCTCTGTTAAAGTGTAAGTTATCGTACTTGTTACGGCTTACTTTGTGCCTTACGAACCGTAAAATTATTGAATATAAAAATTCAACGCTATCTTGAAATGGTTGGGGTTCTTGGGCTCTTTTATTTGATAAGCGAGCATTAACTAAGTATACTCTTGATAATATCGTATTTGATAACATATTTAAAAAAAAAAACAGGCTTAGAGTTGTTTTTTTATTGCTTTGCGTGGTGGACGAGCTCACAGCCCACCTGGTGTTAAGTGTTTACGTGAGAGACCGTGAGAATTGTCCTTCTCTTTGTTTTGTAAACTAAAATCTAAGCAGTGAGCCTTGCGTTCAAAACAATATTAACCAGCCTTCCTAAAACAAAACAATACACACAAAACTCCATAAAAATAAATGGAGCCACATAGAATAACAAAGCAGGACATCTATTCAGTTTTCGCAGCATCCAACTCAAAAATTTATCTAAAGCAAATCTCATTGTCCGGTAAATACATCCATAAACATCATTACCGATCACATCTCTTCCGCGATCATTAGATCTTCAAAAGAAGTCGATGTGGAGGACAGCTTCCACCGCATCAGACTGTCCCTCGATCTTAGGAATCTCTTAAGAGTTAGGAACGCGGCAATCCGGGCCTACGATCGTCTTCCCACGCATTCAAACCGGATTCAGATGCGTCGTCTACAACGCGAAGTCCACTCCCGCTTAAGCGACGCGCGTAACGATAATTGGCATAGTTATCTAGAACAACTCGCGCCCTCCCACCAAGCATACTGGCGACTAGCTAGGACTCTCAAATCCGAAACTACCGCTAATATGCCTCCCCTCGTACGCCCTTCAGGCCAACCACCGGCATTCGATGACGATGACAAGGCTGAGCTGCTGGCCGATGCACTGCAAGAGCAGTGCACCACCAGCACTCAACACGCGGACCCCGAACACACCGAGTTAGTCGACAGGGAGGTCGAGCGCAGAGCTTCCCTGCCGCCCTCGGACGCGTTACCCCCCATTACCACTGACGAAGTTAGAGACGCGATCCACAACCTCCAACCTAGGAAGGCACCCGGCTCCGACGGCATCCACAACCGCGCGCTAAAACTCTTGCCAGTCCAACTGATAGCAATGTTGGCTACAATTTTAAATGCCGCTATGACGCACTGCATCTTTCCCGCGGTGTGGAAAGAAGCGGACGTTATCGGTATACATAAGCCGGGCAAACCGACAAACGAAACTTCTAGTTACCGTCCGATTAGTCTCCTCTCGACGATAGGAAAAATTTACGAACGGCTCCTTAGGAAACGCCTCTGGAATTTTGTTACCGCGAACAAAATTCTCATAGACGAACAGTTCGGATTCCGCTCTAAACACTCGTGCGTACAACAAGTGCACCGCCTCACGGAGCACATTCTGATAGGACTGAATAGGCGTAAACAAATCCCGACCGGCGCCCTCTTCTTCGACATTGCGAAGGCGTTCGACAAAGTCTGGCACAACGGTTTAATTTATAAACTGTACAACATGGGAGTGCCAGACAGACTCGTGCTCATCATACGAGACTTCTTGTCGAACCGTTCGTTTCGATATCGAGTAGAGGGAACTCGTTCTCGTCCCCGTCAACTGACCGCCGGAGTCCCGCAAGGCTCCGCGCTCTCCCCGTTATTATTTAGTTTGTATATCAATGATATACCCCGGTCTCCGGAGACCCATCTAGCGCTCTTCGCCGATGACACGGCTATCTACTACTCGTGTAGGAAGATGTCGCTGCTTCATCGGCGACTCCAGATCGCAGTAGCCACCATGGGACAGTGGTTCCGGAAGTGGCGAATTGACATCAACCCCACGAAAAGCGCAGCGGTGCTTTTCAAAAGAGGTCGCCCTCCGAACATCACTTCGAGCATCCCACTCCGTAGTAGGCGCGCAAACACCTCCGCCGTTAGTCCCATCACTCTCTTTGGCCAGCCCATACCGTGGGTCTCGAAGGTCAAATATCTAGGCGTCACCCTCGACAGAGGGATGACATTCCGTCCCCATATAAAAACGGTACGCGATCGCGCCGCGTTTATTCTAGGACGACTCTATCCAATGCTTTGTAGTCGAAGCAAACTGTCCCTCCGTAATAAGGTAACTCTCTACAAAACTTGTATACGCCCCGTCATGACGTATGCAAGCGTAGTGTTCGCTCACGCAGCCCGCACCCACTTGAAATCCCTTCAGGTTATTCAATCACGATTCTGCAGGATAGCCGTCGGAGCGCCTTGGTTCCTTAGGAATGTGGATCTCCACGACGACCTGGAGCTCGACTCTTTTAGTAAGTATCTACAGTCGGCATCGCTGCGCCATTTTGAGAAGGCGGCACGACATGAGAACCCTCTCATCGTAGCCGCTGGTAATTACATACCCGACCCAGTAGACCGAATGGTAAACCGTCGACGTCGCCCAAAGCACGTCATTACGGATCCTCCTGATCCATTAACGGTGCTTTTAGGCACCACAAGCACCGGTCACCGTCCTTGTCGAACCCGTCGCTTGCGACGAAGGGCTCGACGAGCGAACTAACTCATAGACACAGCCCACTGAGTTTCTCGCCGGATCTTCTCAGTGGGTCGCGTTTCCGATCCGGTGGTAGATTCTGCGAAGCACTGCTCTTGCTAGGGTCAGTGTTAGCAACTCTCCGGTTGAGCCCCGCGAGCTCACCTACTAACGTTAGGGTGAAGCTGAAATAGCCTCTCAAGGCTATCAGCATAGGTAGGGAAAAAAAAAAGGTAAATACATGAAAACGTGAGAAGGGTGTACAAGTAAGACACATTTTCACTGGTTTCATTAAAGTTGGTTGTCAGTTGTGAATGAAGGAAATGCAACTTAGATGAAATCATAATTTTATAATCTGTGACATCACTACCTTTCAAATGATCGGGATAATCTTCACTTTACTTTGATGCAAAGGCGTCGCTTTCTTCAAAGAATATGCTTGGTTTAGTGCGATCTGAAACCATCGAATATTTCATCACACTTAAAGGGTAATAAGGGCTTTGCCTTGATTGTAAAAAAAATGAAATCGTCGTAGCCTAAAGGATAAGACGTCCGGTGCATTCGTATCTAGCGATGCAACGGTGTTCGAATCCCGCAGGCGATTACCAATTTTTTTAATAAAATAGATTTTTAACAAATGTTCACGGTTGATTTCTACGGTGAAGGAATAACATCGTGTAATAAAAATTAAACCCGCAAAATATAATTTGCGTAATTACTGGTGGTAGGACCTCTTTTGAGTCCACACGGGTAGGTACCACCACCCTGTCTTTTTCTACCGTGAAGCAGTAAAGCGTTTCGGTTTGAAGGGTAGGGCAGCCGTTGTAACTATACTGAGACCTTAGACCTAATATCTCAAGGTGGGTGGCGCATTTACGTTGTAGATGTCTATGGGCTGCAGTAACCACTTAACACCAGGTGGGCTGTGAGCTCATCCACCCATCTAAGCAATAAAAAAAATGTATAAATATATTCAAGTCATCTTTACAGCGTGTAACGACATTAATAAAAATTAAAATTTCGGAAGTAAAACTCCGAAAAAAATATTTCTAATTCTACGTTCAGTGGCTTAAGGGCCTAATGACCCTAATTGCAGTAGGTATTATAAAGTCGCGGTTCGGAGATTACCGATCGGAGACAATATATTTTGGAGGACATCTTATATTTGAGGTGTCTGTATTCTAGTCTCATATTTGTTACTCTTAAACATACTTAACACAGCAAAAATGATTACTTGAATTCGTTAAATTGTTCCGTTTATGTTAATGCTAAACAAAAGAAATTAATATGTGTAATTAGGATTTTTGTATAGCCATAAAACAAATCCCGACGACCTCAAAATGTGGCGTCACGTAATTGGCCCTCTCATTCCGGATGAAGTTAATACATTATAATGAAATACCAGGTCATTCTTTACGACTCCATTAAGTTGTTGGAGAAAAAATAAAGGGCAAAAGGAAATGGCGACCACTCAGCATGGTCCCTCGTCAAGATCGGACTAGGTCGCGAAAATTCTTTTCTCGATCGAGTGACTTCCATGAATACTAATGCTTGGGGAGATACAGGGGAAACATCACCAAACACAAATGGCACTAAGGATAATGGCGTGAAGATATTACCGTTGTTACTATTTGTAAACCTTGTCAGGAAGTAAGTATTTAGACAAGATTTTAGAGATCGTTTACATTTCTATGATTATGAACGATTTTTTAATTATAATAAACTGTTATTACCCAATTTTGAATTGTAATCCTTGATTAGTATCTGTATCTTTACGATATGAAAAGCGTCAACTGTCCAAATTTCAAGTTACAGCTCCAGCGACTAGGCTCTACGTCGATGAATCAGTCAGTCACAGCATATTATTATAACTGACGCATACATAATTTTTTTAACATTTTATAATTATAAATTTTAATCTAGCACATGTTAGCGTGAGCACAAGCTTCGCAAAGAATAACGCTTAAACACAGCAAGATTTAGCACATTTTTCATGCAGAAAATTCCGTGAAAATGCATATAAGGCAAATAATGTTGTTCTTATAATTGAACAGGTGCACAACCTTAGCCGTGCGTGGCATTCCTACTGCGCCGCATTTGCATATAAATAAGCAACTACCCCTGAAAAGCCGGCAATAAAGGGCGAGGCAGACAGAGAGCGCGTTTTTACATTTTTATGAGCGGAAATCCAATTATCACCAGCAATTATCGAGTCAGCTAGATGTAATACGAATAACGTTGTTGGGGATGTCTTTTAAAATTAAACCTTCACCGCTATTTGCAAATTGAATTTTTATTTCTTTTATCCAATTTCAAAAGTAGCCAAAAGGGAATTTTCAATGTCTTAACATAAAATAATAGATCCACGTCTTTATAAATTAACTTAAAATGTAGATGTTTGTCTGCCTCGTAAATTAATAATTTGCTCCCGAATGCGTATGGAGATATGTAGGTGTGCTGAGAGAGGCAAAGTAGGCATTACACCACATCGTATATCACGGGTGCACACATTAATCTGGTGATACATTGTGCTGTATGATTTCGTACTCGTGTTCGGGTAGTTTTGTCAAAGATATAAGCTTAAGCGTGTTAAAATGTGAACAAAAAAGTGTATTGGCTGTTTTATTTTCATGTTCTTTCAATCGAAATGTTTCAAAGTATTTTTTCTTTCGATTTAAGGGATTATTTAATTTTTTTTAACTAATTATCCCATTGTGGTATATATAGCGAGCGCTATGATATGTCCTTCTTCAAACGAGGCTTGTGGAGAGTATTAAGCGGTAGGCAGTGGCTTGGCTCTGCCCCTGGCATTGCTGAAGTCCATGGGCGACAGTAACCACTCACCATCAGGTGGGTCGTATACTCGTCTGCCTACAAGGGCAATAAAAAAAAATATAGTATGTAAAATACATGATACGTACGTAGATACATATCGATAGAAAAACCAGAAATGTTGTAACTTGCTTTTTGGGCTAAATGACTTTTTACCATTGTTTGTCGTATTTAAATAATAACTTGGATAGTTTTATAGAATTTATTAAACGTAACTTTTTAGAGACAAACAATCTGTATAAATTTTGCAGCAGTAATGGAGGGAAAAATGCAATGACACAGATTATACCGATAAAATAGATTACCTAACTCAACAACCATATTATATTATATTTAAGGCTCTGGTGTAAAGTTGAGGTTTTCAAATTACATTTCCGCTTTATTCTGTCGATATGTACTTTTCAAAAGGAGATTGTCAAATGAAATCTTGATCAAATCACGCAAGCAGATAGCGTATCGAACGCGTAGTTGATTTGGCACATTAGAACCTGTCCCTTGATAATAGCTGAGCCTGGGATGTTTGGAGATGTAGAAGTTTTGGGTGTAAGTTCTAGTAATTTTAGGGTAGATACAAAATACCAATGCATTTCAATGAGCAAGAATCTTAATTCAATAGACAGGATTTTCAGTTCAATAATTTAAAAAAGAAAAAAAAAAAAGTTTGGCACTCAGGGAATGGCGCGGTAAAGCTATTGTACAGCATTTTTTGTCAACTTATCTAATTATAATTAGACAATAATAATTTAATATTAAAACAATAATAAAATAAGACCACGCTATATTTATAAACATTAACAAAAGCAAAACATTAACTGTCCCCTTCGCACTCATAAGCTAGATCGCACGAGAGAGAGATGGGTAGACTTTTCATGATGCGCATGCAGTGTAACGTCACGCCGCGCGCTTATTCACAAACACTACACAAGTGCAACGTGTGAATGTGTTGAACGTGAGCTACACGGTAGGCGGAGTGGGGGGCGTTAGGTTTTTTTCGTTACGGAATTTATTGATTCGGTCACTGTGCTCAAAACCCGCGATAAAATCTATGCAATAGCTTAAAAAATAGAAACTATTGACATTACTTGTTGATGTCATAATTGTAGTTTATATATTTACAATACTACTCATGGTAACTTTTTTTTTATAACCGTCGTAGTGATTATTTTGTAAGCTTTTTTTTTTTTTTTTATTGCCCTTGTAGGCAGACGAGCATACGGCCCACCTGATGTTGAGTGGTTACCATCGCCCATGGACTTCAGCAATGCCAGGGGCAGAGCCAAGCCGCTGCCTGCCTACCGCTTAATACTCTCCACAAGCCTCGTTTGAAGAAGGACATGTCATAGCGCTCGGGAAACACCGTGGAGGGGAGCTCATTTCATAGCCGGATGGTACGTGGCAAAAAGATCTCTGGAAACGCACTGTGGATAACCGCAGTGGCTCCAGGTATTATGGATGAACTCTACTCCGGTGGCGGGCGGTGCGATGGTAAAAACGAGATGCGGGTATCATCTCGAACAATTCCTCAGAGCACTCCCCATGGAATAAATGGTACAAAATACAGAAGTGCGTTGTATACATAATTATTTATATGCTTGTGTTGAGATTGGATGAGTATGATCGCCGTCGCTTTTTGTTTAAGCGCGTCACAAATTTCATTGACGTGACGTCGCGTCCGTCTCGCGTCGGTTAACCGCAACGCTGATGCAGCAGACTGCCCTTCGCAGCCACGGATGGGTAAACACATACCTATACCAAGTTATAGAACTACGCCAACATCATGTGTCTGTATAAGTTGATGTATGTGAATTTTTTTTATCTCCCTACTCTGACCGGGTTCTGAGCCCGGACGGAAATCGGACGTCGGGTTTAAGAGTGCAGGGGAGTCGTTTAGTGCGGTATGGCCCTAAAATTCCTTGGGCCCGCGGTCTGCTCCCAACACCTTGCAGATCACCAAGTCCCACATACCTCGAGCGCCCCATAGGCGCGGGGACCTCGTAGGAGGTTCGGCCACCGACTAGAAAAAAAATATGTGAAGTTTTAGCTTGCTCATGTTAGATAGCGAGCTTATTATGACATAGAAATGGCCGTCGTAATCAAATGTTCCAAACGTATGTATCATCCAACGAGTTATTGTATTAACATCATCTGGTGCATAATATACATACATAATTGTGTTGAGTATAAATTATTTGAAAGCTATTCGTGATGATAAAATAAATAATATTCAATTATTTAGTTTATTCAAATACATTTATTTTAATGTTATATTACTGTTTTCATTTCGATTTTATTTTTGGATTTTTATAAATACCTCGTTCCATACTTCTGGCAAAAAGGTACTTACATCCCTTCTGTTGATCTCCTGTTCTTTCTTCTTTGATGAGTTTTCTTCGTGATGGCATGTATGGCTTTTGTGATCTTAATGTGCGAGATCTGTGAGATGTTTTTGGTGAGTTTTGTTTGTTAAATGTATCGAAAGTTTTTGTGGATTGTTTTGTCATTTGCTACTAAAAATTATTAATACATTTTGCATGTGGTTGCATGTGGTTGTATTTATTTGACTAGATAAGCATATAAAGCTTTTTTTGTAAATAATTTCAAATAATAATAAAAACAACGTTTGCATTTTTTGTAATTGTTTCAAAAACGAGCATTTCATAGCAAGTTAAAAAAATTGTTTTGTGCCAAAAACACCTACCAAATTTTTTGTCATAAATCATGTTGGAGCTATGTATTTATAATATTACATGTTATCAACTTTTTTACAAGTCTTGTAAATCATCCTTATACGTTTACAACTGTAACTGTAACAAAACTTTTTCCGGCGTTGTTGCTTAGCGATGGAAAACTTTTGTATTCGTCTCGCCAATAACTCAAGATACGCTGTCAAAGTTTTTTTATACCTCAAATGTTAAAGAGATATTAGTTCGTACGTCTATGGTATTAGATTATGAAATATTGCCGTATTTGTGGACTACACTATGCCAATAAAACCGTTGCCTATCGTGCAGGAATATTGGGACTACCCTCGTCTATTGGTCTAATGTGAAATGTTTTCACAACAGTATGTGATATTAATAATTTATGGCATATGTCTACGTATAAAGAGTGTTAAGAGAATTTATCAATCGAATTTGAGATTAAGTATACCTACATAGAGTAATAAGTAGAAAACATTTCTAAAGTTAGGAAAATAAAACAAACAAGAAATAAAATTAGAAATTTACTTTAATAACGAAACATAACAAGTCCAGTCAACATAATAAAATTATTCCAGTGATAACCGCGTAATATAATTCCCGACATGAGAGATACAAATTCGCATATTTTTGGTTTTAATCATTATTACATGTGCTGTGGGTGTGATTTCTTAGTCTTTTTCTTGAGTTTTAAGCTATTATCTTTAGATAAAAATACTTAAGAAGATATTTTTAATTCTAAAATAAGTGGCTTTTTTGACGGCTCATACAATGGTGACTAGTTACCGCTATTCATGGAGATCAGGAAACTGAAATACCTTTTGCAATCAATAAAGAGTTATAATTATATCAATTTAATTGCAGTACAAACAAGTTTTTTTTTATATAATAAGAAAAAATAAATATACTAGAGGTCCCGCAGTAGTCGAAATTCGACTGCTATCTATTATGATTGTATCTTATACTCCTATAATCATAAATTTCGCTAAGACTACACTATAAAAAATATTAACAAAGACAAACAATATGTAATCTATTCTCAATTTGACAACAAACGTCAAGAACAACAGTTTGACAATAAATAGTATGCATGCGTGTGTGCGTCAAATACATGGTATGTAGTGTGTGTAATGTTTTCTTTATTGATTTAATGTATCTTTTATGCATTATTTAAAAAATATATTAGCATTGTGCACTTCTTCTCTATATTCTCAATAAGTGTGGAAAATTTCATACTCCTCCGTCCGCGCGATTTTCGTAAAAAGGGATACAAAGTTTTTGCTTCACGTATTAATATATAGATTCCAGAAACATTGTTTTTCTGCATAAGCTATTGTATCATTAAACGATTAAGAAAATACTCTAACTCGTAGCTTTACATGCTATTATAGACTTATGTCATACTAGTATCAACGCTTACTAACATCAACTGTACATCACTAATGCGGTATTCTACTCCTCTCGACTCCGTCCGCGTAGAATAGTTACTTTGGCATAACGTAAAATTTTACCTCCCACTTCGTTTACGTAGATAGTGAAGGGATAGGGAGCTATTTAAACCCCTATTTAGAAACATTATTTATTGGTGCTTCACTTGTATTGAGTGTGATGTTAGCTTGTACTGCTTATAGCCTTCCTCAATAATTTGGCTATCTAACATTGAAAGAATTTTTCTAATCGGACCAGTAACTAGGTCCTGAGATTAGCGCGTTCAAACAAACAAACTCTTCAGCTTTATAATATTAGTATAGATAGTTACATCGAAGGGGATTGGCTTTTCTAATATTTTATAAATTAAACATCACTTATTTCGCATGAAGCTCACTTTGATTATCACTATACTTTGTGTCTAAGCCTGCGGTACTAAGTATTGGTTTAGAATAAAATATAAGGTTCGATACAAAATAAGAAAAGTGAGATTACTAATTCCAATATAAAACATGCGTTGATTTATCAAACAGCGAAACAATATTCACCACAAGTCAACACTTGAATTAAAAGTTACAGTAAATAATACACTGGCACTGGCAATTCATTCATTCTTCAAATAAGAGTTTTTCTTGAATTAATTATAAATATTTTTCCAATCAAGCAATGTACAACTACACTTTCTATACCACCTATTGGTTGGGTTGTAGAAATGCCTTAGGCATTAAGTTCATCACAGTCTTGTGCATAAAGCTTAAGAAATAACTAGATAAACTAAATAAACCTAATAAAAAATGTTTATTCACTGAATGATGTGAACAAACCATTTTTACTTGCCCTTCAAAGTCTCGTGAAAGTCACATACAGTCAAATTCAGTTACAACAGATGCGTTGTTTTCTTAATAAACTTATATTTCACGTGATACGTAAATGTAAGTGGATAATATTGAGGGCCGCTACTGGCTGTAAACAAAGGTGCAGACGGGAGTTTAACAGCCTCGAGTAGCGAAATTTCAAATTTTATAACGGCTATAAAAGAAAGGTTACGTTTTGAAGTCGGCGTATACGCTTAACTTACTTTTATATAGGAGAACGAGGCTAATGAAAGCAACCTACCATGTTTTATTATGCACTCAACCGTGGATGCCGGAGTTTTAGAGTTAAAGCATCACATCTTTAGCGGCGACAAATGCGTTCCATGTATGAAGCGAGCCAAACAATTTTGAGTTTGGACGGTTTTTAGTAAAGTTGTAAATTATTCACAAGAGTACGCGCGTTACTCGTTTTATATGTTTTTAAGCAAGTCACTGTCGTATTACATATAAACTTTATGTAGGTTATAGGTAATTAGTAAGTTTGCACTTGTTTTTTGCGTATTTATAAACACATCATCATATGACGTCATGTGTGAATGAATACGTTAACTTTGTGTCTTACCTAGTAATTAGCGGATCCCATATATATTAAAACACGAACTTTGTGATCCACCTTGAGACATGAGGTTGGAGTATCAATTGTATTGCACGATGGCTGTTCAACTCTTCAAACCAAAACGCACGACTGCTTCGCGACAGAAATACGTAGGATGATGGACTTATCCATGATTATAAATACCCTTCAGCCAATACAAAATCATAAAGATTAGTCATGATGCTAGTACTGTTGCGTCATGACATGTTCTAGTTCAAAATCAAGTTCTTACGTGGCGGTTTTCCGACCCTCTCGCCATTAGGAGTTACAGGCTCGTTTAACTGCAATTAAAACTATAGTGTGCTAATGAATCACATCTAAATGAGTGCCTTTGTAATCATATTCGAAAAGTAAATATTATGGCCTTGAGTTAATAATTAATTAACATTGGGCTCGAGCCGTCTTCACTACCAAGAAACTTTGTTTGATCCAATATTTGTCTTGCTCTACTGTGTTGAAGTTACGAGTCCACGAATAGTTCTGTTATTACCTGTGTAATGGTGCGTATTTGGATGATGAGATTGTTCAGATCATTCTCACTAGATTTTATGATTGAATAAAATTATCATGATTCATTAATACTCTTATTGCATCAGGAAGTGGAGATCTCAGAGTGATTTGTAGGGCAAATTGATGTTGGATCGTTGGCTTTGGTATCGAGGAATAATTTACTTCAGTCACTTATTATTTACCTAGTGTGTAGCGATCTCATTAGTTATATTGATTAAATAATGAAATAGGTGTTAGTTACAGAATACATTGCGATAGTTGAATTGGCCAAAAGAGAAATAGTAACCGAAAAGGCAAATGTTGATGATGCTATATATCTGAAAATAAACCACAACTGATTGGGGCCCTGTTTCAAAGCAACCGCGGTAAGAAGGCTGACCCACAATAATATTGATTTAAGTTTCTCACTATAAATCCATGACATATCCCTACTAGTCAAAAGCTTTGTTCAAAATAAACATGAAACTCGTTCAAAATTTTCAAATTTGAAAGTAATATGTTTGACGTGCGTACCTGTTACGATTTTCTTATTTAAGTGGACGCAAACAAATTTACTTGTGTTGGTCTTTTAATGGTAGGTTAAACTTAAATAAATATGTTTTGTAACTGTTGCTGCTAAGAAAAGTGACGCACTAAAAGTAAATTTAAAAATTTTTTCTTTTTTCTAAATTAAAATAAATATTTTACTTTCTTACAAAGGAATCGATGTAGAGTAAATTTTTTTATCTGTACGAAAACCGAGCGAAAAAACATACTATTATCATAGAGAGTAAAAACTATATAAAAAAATCTTCAGAGAAGAGAGAACTGAGTATATACACATATGTATCTAGAGCTCTAAGTTAATATTTTTGTAACTACATTCACAATTTGAAAAGAAATTCCAGCCGTCTCGAGAATGATCGAAAGGAAAACTGCAAAAAATCTTGAGCATTTCCATAACATATTCTATTTGAGCGAGAAATGAAGATATTTCCTCAACAATCTCCATATACCGAATCCGCTTGTATCTTGTTGTACATTGATCGAGTACAATCACATTTTGTACACACCAATATTTTGGTAGCAAAGCAAGAGGCATCGGCACTGCATATGGTGCTCCATAACCGTAAAATTTTATAGCTTTTGATGCTGAAATGATACACGAAACAATCTAAATTATGGCAGCGTGTTTCTGGCACAACGCCAGTATTGGTAATGACACGGCTTATCCAATTTGTAGCGTTATCTATCGCTAAAGGCCACTAAGTTTCTTGTTTGAGTAGAACATTTCATATAAGAGAAAATTAGACATTTTTCTCGAAAATGTAGTTAGATTTAAGCGCATGTTTATTTTTAAGAAGTTTGACCGTATTTGAATTAGAAATGATCGAGGTGAAGTGATTTAAACGAAGTTAAATGAAGTCGTTAAGTTATTTAAATGTTCAAAATCAGAAATAAATACAATCTTCTAAGAACCGAGCATGTTACTAATAAACTACTTTTTCTTCTTCGTTATTATCTGAAATCAGAAATAAATTTACAGTAAACGGCCAATTTTAGAATTAAGTTTAATTTAGTGTTGAAATCAATGCTAAATTAATAAATTTGAATTAAAAATAGTGTAAGAAAAAATGATTGTATTGTAAAAAAAAGCGTGGGTGCTTTTCAGGATATTATCAAAATAAGCCTTCTACTCATATCTGTTCAAAAAATGTTTATAACTACTGATACCATGCACCCCACGCTTTAGTTACAATTAAAATATATTTTTTTTGCACTACGTTTAATTCAAATTTATTAAAATTTAATTTCTATTTTTTAGTTGGATTTTCTATAAAAGCGAATTTTGTTAGTTTTTTTAAACTATTATTTATTTTTCATTTTTTAGCTGAAATTCATTTTTATTTTTATTTTTTTATTATTATTGAATTGTCATCGGTCCTTCATAATTATACCAAATTTCGAAGTAATCCGACGTTTGGAAGTGGGTCATACATACGTCTGAAGCTAATAAAAGCGTATTAAAAATAATAATAAAATCACTATGTTCTTTTTAATAAGAGCGTCTACAACATCACGTTCTATATAAAGCTCGACAGAATTGACTACTTTCATTGAATTTCAAAGTCCAGTACACTTTAGATATTCGATTCGTGAGCTCACATATGTGTTGTCTAGTAGAGTAAAGGTAATTGAATTTGGAGTCTGGGCGTGGGCACCACGTGCAGTCCCCGAGGACCTGGCCCACCAATATGATGTTTTATCTATTTTTAATGATAACTTGAGGGTTAATCATCAGTGCAAATTTGAAAGGTTGCGGTTTGTTTTTGCGATCAAATATAGGGTTGGGGTGTGTTGTTTAATGTAATGCGTTTACGATAACAATGTTAATTGCGTTTTTGGTATGGGTATGATGATGAAGGGTTGCAACTACTTAAGTCGACAGTACAAACAAACCTGATACGTAAATGGAGAATGGAGTTTCTAAATGCTCGTTTTTATTATTTTTCGGATTAGAATATGTTAAAGCATTTTAGATGCCTGCTAGCACAGACGTAATGCTTTTTTAGTTTTGAAAAAATAATATTTAATAGACTTTTAATATGTGATTTTTTAATTTTCAGCGAATCTTAATACTCAATTGCCTGTAATTTGTAATAAAAGTCTTTAATCACTAGCAGTGTTTCTAGTTTTTTTAACTTTATGTGAAGTTATATGTATTATTATATTATGTTATTATTCACAGATAATGATTCCGCCAGAGCACCCTGAAAACGATTTTAACCAAAATTATTAATTGGAACAAAATTGAAAATGTATTTCGGAAATATTCAATTAATTTCCCTCCGCTTTATACAGTACAACGCCGAATTAATATTGCATCCAGCAATCTGCGGATGCAACATCTGCTATGACACTGACCGATTTGATATGCACCCTACAGTTACTGTGACGTCACATCTACAATATTTATGCCTGACTAACATACTATATGTTATTTCATATCCAAGGTTACACGTAGGTAAATATTTAGGTATCAATTTTAAAGAAACCAATGCATTGAATATCTTTAAATGCAAATCTACTTGATGATCTACTCGTATGATTCGGACGAAATGAAAGTACCTTTCAAGAATGTGGTGGCAAGTTTGACTCTGGGTAATTAATTTACGGAAACTCATTTTCCACACTGTTGTTTATATGCATAATCTTGTTTGTTACATACATTAGTAATTAGTAGCTACTTACATCAGTACATATCATATTATACATTCCACATGAAACCTCCCTAAGCTACAATTTTTTTAGATGTTAGGTGTGCGGGAAGATAAACATGTGCATCATAACCCCTAATACGAATATACATATTATGTACTCGTAAATCTTAGCAAATGCACAGATTTCATCCTGGAAGTAAACTTGGACCCCGTTGCAGTAGTAAAAATAAGTTGGCATCAACAACTAGATAAATGGAAGGTTATTAAAAAATAGTTGATGATGTATGTATGTATATTTTATTAGTAGTAGTATAATATAGTGCAGTTGACCACTTAACAATTGAATCCGAAAATTTACAAACATGCTGTTAATTGAAAAGCCCGGCGAATACATCTCATTGCGTACTGTTTGTAGTAAAAACATAATAATAATGTTAATATATATGAATTCTATTAATATTAATTCGTAATATTAATTCTGTTTTAAACTGATATCATGAACGTAAGGCACGCAATATTTATAAGCCTCTTGAACCACAAGCTGTTTATTGCTTATAAATAATGGAAAGGCGATGTTAATATATATTATATAAAGCAACATAGCAACCCATGTAAAAACGTCGAGTATAACAATACGGAATTAAACGTTGACTGCTTACCGCAATGCACGTTAATTCAGCTTAAAGTTTAATAAAATTACGTGAAATGAAATTTTACATTTCATTAATTTAAATTCCATACAAAGTCCTTTTAATTTTAACACGCTGGATTCCACATTGTTGATGTTATTGACATTTATACAAGTCTTGTATGGTTGTGATTTCGTTAGACAGCGGTGAGATAATAATATATAGCTCTAAAGCAGTGATTCCCAAAGTGGTCTATATCGACCCCTAGGGGTCTATGAAAACCTGAAGGGGTCTACGTCAGCGAAAAAAATTTTGGGGGTCCACGATAGTGGATCTCAACACATACACTGATAGTACCTATTTACTTACATCATACTATCTTATAATATCAAGACATCATTAGCCGAGGAGATTTAAGATTAACCCTTACAAAATTTACGCCAAATGTTGATAATTTATTATTAAAGCATCAGGTTCATCCTTCTCACTAAAATTATTGACTTAATGCTTATGTTATTTTATTTATAGTTTATTTTATATTTATTTTATGTTACGTATATTTTACATAGCAGATACAAAATTTTATTGCGAGTAGTTTTATTTTAAATTCAATTAAGAAAGGTATAAATTAACATGTGTTTTTCTTTATGTTTTTAACACTAATAAACTTTACTACAGTTAGAAATTTACAGGAAATCAATATCAGGTAAGTAGGGGGTCTACCCAACACGGAAAAACATGTCTAGGGGTCTACGACACAAAAAAGTTTGGGGAACTCTGCTCTAAAGCTAGTAAGGTATGCAATGTACTTATATCGTTGAAGAATCCTCTATCCAATTTTTTAAAGTTGGCACCGAGGATAATTTTCGTTAAAAATGTCGTCATTCTAGTGATTATGTCTAAGATTTGGGAGCAGTTTGGCGGTGCTCATGCCATTGCTGATATTCTTGAGTAATTGACTACTTACCGTCAGGTGAGTCGTATGCTCGTGTATCTATCTTAAATCTATCTTTTAAATAGCCAGCAAAGCGGACGGATACAGCTAGTAATTAAATAAAAAATCTTTTTTTTTTTTTTTGCTTTGGTGGGTGGACGAGCTCACAGCCTACTTGGTGTTAAGTGGTTACTGGAGCCCAGAGACATTTGCAACGTAAACGCGTCACCCACCTTGAGATATAAGCTCTAAGGTCTCAAGTATAGTTACAACGGCTGCCCCACCCTTTAAACCGAAACGCGAATTACTGCTTCACGGCAGAAATAGGCAGGGTGGTGGTACCCACCCACGCGGACTCTCAAGAGGTCGTACCACCAGTACTAAAGTAGTACATCACTTAAAAACCTTTAATCTTTAATCACTTTTACATAAATTAGTTCAAGAGTTCTTTTGAAATATTAACAAAAGAACAGTGTAGTATCGATGACTTTGAAAACAAAGTGATTAGAGTTCAGTTACATCTAGTTGTCATATTAAGAACTAATTCATGTATGCTTGTTGTTGCATGATGCTAATTTATTGGGAATAGGATAATAAGGTATTAGACTACCTTGTATTACATTTTAATAATTTTCATTTTATTTGAATAATATGTTATTATATTAATGTTTTATTATTGAATGAAATTTCAAAATCCTTTTAACGATTCGATAATGTTGTCGTACTGTAGCGGGGCTCGTCGCCATTCGAATACTAAAAAAGGAAAAATAAAATCGTTTTACCAATTGCATTAATTCAACTGCATAAAAATCAGCCAATTATTCAGATACGGCCGTGCCGTGAACCGAAGGACGTATCGATAAATGTTAATTGTATTCGATTGCAATAAAAAAAACAGTTAAATAAACTACAATATAATATCTGTGTAATTGAATCCGATTGTTTACGTCTATACGGGAATAGCAATATTGTAGTTAAGATGCATATTCCCGTGACAATCCTAATTTTCATTAAGCCAACTTGTATGTGATATTTTAATCGATGCTCTGATTAAATCTCTTTATTTTATGATTTTACTTCAATGATTAAATGATTTCATATTATATTTAACGGTATATATCTATTTACTGTATGTATGTATTTTCTTTAATAATGTATTATTAAGAGTACACCGCAACATACTTGCTGTATCATTATCTTTTCTAGAATTTCTGTAAATTAAACGGGTGTCTGGAAGTAATCGCTTTTAGCGATAAGACTCGTCTATTGTACAAATGTTGTTGACTGTTTTGTAATGTTAATTGTGTTGTGGGGTACAATAAATAATCTCTCTCTCTCTCTCTCGCCCTCTCTCTCTCCCCCTCGCTCTCTCTCCCTCTCTCTCTCTCCCTCGCTCTCTCTCTCTCTCTCTCTCGCTCTCCCTCTCTCCCTCTCTCTCTCTCTCTCTCTATTTATTTATTTTTATTGTTTTTCACATAGACGAGCATACGGCCCGTTTAATGGTGAGTGGTTACCGTCATCCATAGACGTCAGCAATGCCAGGGGCAGAGCCAAGCCGCTGCCGTAAATTTGTATGTTCTATGCGTCTATGTGTTATTAAGTACGAGATTAAGTTCAAACTTTGTACAGATGTTTTCAGCAGTAGAGGGAATACTTACAATAATTAGTTACTTGCAATACTGTTTACTGGACATGAGTAGCTAGCGTCATCTTGCCAATTTCTGCCGTGAAGTAGTCCTGCATTCTAGCTTAGAGGGTGTAAAAAGCCTTTATACAACGCACTATGCAGGTATTCATTTTCTTGAGTAAACAAAACAGAACCGTTTCTAGTTGTACTTATTGCATCTATACTTCTATACTAATATACTTATATGTATATGTAAATCTACAGTGGTTTTTACGGATGTTCCGTTATAACTACTGAACCATGCATCCGATTGACTTGAAACTTGGTATCCATTTAGAAAATACAAGTACTTAATGGATAGGCTAATATTTATATGAGTGTTGGACTCCCTACTACAGTTGCGGGGGCGTTAATGATGTGAATCTTTGTGGGGGTGAGAAATAATAATGATAATTTTAAATGCCCAGCGAAGCGGACGGGTACAGCTAGTATCGTATAAAAATGCTCGAAGAATACCACACGGCCACGTCAGGGTCGTCTAGCAGCGACAACTAGGATTAGTGTTAATCAAACAGGAATCTTACACAAAGCCCCCGCCTCGAATAACAGTGCTAAGCTCCAATTAGGAACAAGAGATTTGTGGTATTTTATGAAGTCAGAATTTCGTCTCCCAGTGCGACTGTTATTTTCATAATGTTAATGAAAGAGAATATCAGATTTAGCTTAGTCCTCATAAATCGGTATCACAGTCATTGCAATTATTTAGTGTTTTATATGGGCTACGTTAATCGTTTATTACCAGGTGAACTGTCAGCTTTATGCTTATCTTTCATCAACTTTCAAGCAAAATTCATATATTAAGCGAATCAACGCAAAATTCCACGCCATGTTGCTACGCTACTTAGTGATTTTGACTATCGTACTGTGGTCTAAATTTGATTCCCGAACGAAGGAAACATTTTAGAAATTTGGGATCTTGATACTGGCTTCTATTTCGTACAGAATTCAATAGCTTAGGCCGTTGTATGTGTAGTTTTTTTAAGCCATTAAAGTTGTATTCATTCCATCATTGTATCTGAATTGCAAAAACTTTTTGTAGTGTCTGCGTAGAATCTTTTTCGTGGATGTAGTAAAGCGCGATTAAGATATTCACGGAAGCATAGACGGATATGGTTCTCTTAGTATTATGCCAGTGTACTGCGACCACGGCATTTACTGATGATGGGGCGTATGGTAGACAAAGTACTGCCTGGATGGCTAGGTACCACTATCTGGCTTTTTATGCCGCGAAGCTGTCATACGTTTCGGTTTGAAGGCTGGGACAATCGTCTTACCGTTTTACAACACTATTGAGATTTTGACCTGATGTGTCTAGGTGGATGATGGAATTTACTTTGACATGTCTGACAGGCTGAGAACTCCCGGATCTATGCAATATTTTTTTCTTTCTTTTTGCAGCTTGATTAGGATGCTAGTACAAAAAGCAGTCATTCTTGATACGGCGTCTATCGTGACCACTTTGGAACCCTAATCACCAGTGGCTTCTGTTTTTGACGCCGCCAATAGCGGTAATTATTTTTTTAATAATCGTATTTTTTAATATAATACTTTCAAAAAACGTACGTCTACTAAGATTTAATAATTATATTATTAATAATAATTTTATGCCCACACTAGGTAATCATATAGTACCTTTACTGCTAATAACATTGGCACTAGATGTACAACGAACGTTACACAATTCCTTAATGATAATGGAACTATCGAGTGACTGTAACCCAACATTAATTTAAGTCGTACTTTAAGTTAATGGCGTTGGTTTCGCTAATTGTATGTTAGAATAATTATAGAGCACCAGCACACATATCGTTTTAATGGAACCCGCGCATACTCTAACAGTAGCACACTGTTCGTAATCTAATGTTATTTTCGGATAAGGGTATTTAATAACGCTACCCTTAAGCAATGGTTGGTGATTTATTCAATAAATTCAAATTAGACGATGATTTTTTTGATAACGCCATCTTGTTGTGTCTTTAAAGCGGTTAGTTGCCTTCAATTAAGAAAAATAGTATTATTATTCGCCAATAGATGTCGGGAAGAGTTGATTATTGTAAACACGAATAAAACAACATTTTCTGAAAATTAATCGTAGCTAGATCGATTTATCGCCCCCGAAATCCCCTGTACACTACATTTTATGAAAATCGTTGGAGCCGTTTCCGAGACTCAGATTATATACATATATATTAATATACAAGAATTGCTCGTTTAAAGGTATAAGATAATAATACAATTTTAATCGTATTTCTGTTCGAAGTACACTGTGAGCCTGTTGTTCCTTGGACAGAGAATACAATAACCGGATTATATTTACGTAACGGTACAAAAACGTAAGATATTTTTTAAGAAATAATGAAAACCATTATATACTATGGGCGTGTGTTGTGTATTTTCAGAATTATTAATAGTTTTGCGTATAATTAAAATTTATTGAGTAATTCTACTAGAAACAAATTCAAGAATGTACTTTTATTTCATATGATCAAAATATCACTTTTTTTTTATTGCTTAGATGGATGGACGAGCTCACAGCCCACCTGGTGTTAAGTGGTTACTGGAGCCCATAGACATACACAACGTAAATGCGCCACCCACCTTGAGATACAAGTTCTAAGGTCTCAAGTATAGTTGATGCCAATATCACTTTCTATGTTGAGCCTATTTCTTTTACATATACATAATGCTCGAACTCTTTCCCGGTATTCCTACATCTTGTTATTTTCACAAATAATCTTGTTTTTGACTACAAATTTGAAGACAAGAAGTGTTATAAAAACTTAATTATTTTTATAACGCTTTTAACTCCCTTAAAATCGGAATTCATAGCTGCTTTACGACAAAAATAGATAGGATCGCCACCTGATATTTGGTGGCAATCGCAGCACCCTGGTATAATACCCAGAAAACATGGTTATTCTTCATTGGTGGCTTTTTACGAGACCTTTTTTTTTTTTTTTTTTTTTTCTTTTCCCTACCTATGCTGATAGCCTTGAGAGGCTATTTCAGCTTCACCCTAACGTTTGTAGGTGAGCTCGCGGGGCTCAACCGGAGAGTTGCTAACACTGACCCTAGCAAGAGCAGTGGTTCGCAGAATCTACCACCGGATCGGAAACGCGACCCACTGAGAAGATCCGGCGAGAAACTCAGTGGGCTGTGTCTATGGGTTAGTTCGCTCGTCGAGCCCTTCGTCGCAAGCGACGGGTTCGGCGAGGACGGTGACCGGTGCTTGTGGTACCTAAAAGCACCGTTAATGGATCAGGAGGATCCGTAATGACGTGCTTTGGACGACGTCGACGGTTTACCATTCGGTCTACTGGGTCGGGTATGTTGTTTGGCCTTCTCAAAATGGCGCAGCAATGCCGACTGTAGATACTTACTAAAAGAGTCAAGCTCCAGGTCATCGTGAAGATCCACATTCCTAAGGAACCATGGCGCTCCGACGGCTATCCTGCAGAATCGTGATTGAATAACCTGAAGGGATTTCAAGTGGGTGCGGGCTGCGTGAGCGAACACTACGCTTGCATACGTCATGACGGGGCGTATACAAGTTTTGTAGAGAGTTACCTTATTGCGGAGGGACAGTTTGCTTCGACTACAAAGCATTGGATAGAGTCGTCCTAGAATAAACGCGGCGCGGTCGCGTACCGTTTTTATATGGGGACGGAATGTCATCCCTCTATCGAGGGTGACGCCTAGATATTTGACCTTCGAGACCCACGGTATGGGCTGGCCAAAGAGAGTGATGGGACTAACGGCGGAGGTGTTTGCGCGCCTACTACGGAGTGGGATGCTCGAAGTGATGTTCGGAGGGCGACCCCTTTTGAAGAGCACCGCTGCGCTTTTCGTGGGGTTGATGTCTATTCGCCACTTCCGGAACCACTGTCCCATGGTGGCTACTGCGATCTGGAGTCGCCGATGAAGCAGCGACATCTTCCTACACGAGTAGTAGATAGCCGTGTCATCGGCGAAGAGCGCTAGATGGGTCTCCGGAGACCGGGGTATATCATTGATATACAAACTAAATAATAACGGGGAGAGCGCGGAGCCTTGCGGGACTCCGGCAGTCAGTTGACGGGGACGAGAACGAGTTCCCTCTACTCGATATCGAAACGAACGGTTCGACAAGAAGTCTCGTATGATGAGCACGAGTCTGTCTGGCACTCCCATGTTGTACAGTTTATAAATTAAACCGTTGTGCCAGACTTTGTCGAACGCCTTCGCGATGTCGAAGAAGAGGGCGCCGGTCGGGATTTGTTTACGCCTATTTAGTCCTATCAGGATGTGCTCCGTGAGGCGGTGCACTTGTTGTACGCACGAGTGCTTAGAGCGGAATCCGAACTGTTCGTCTATGAGAATTTTGTTCGCGGTAACAAAATCCCAGAGGCGTTTCCTAAGGAGCCGTTCGTAAATTTTTCCTATCGTCGAGAGGAGACTAATCGGACGGTAACTAGAAGTTTCGTTTGTCGGTTTGCCCGGCTTATGTATACCGATAACGTCCGCTTCTTTCCACGCCGCGGGAAAGATGCAGTGCGTCATAGCGGCATTTAAAATTGTAGCCAACATTGCTATCAGTTGGACTGGCAAGAGTTTTAGCGCGCGGTTGTGGATGCCGTCGGAGCCGGGTGCCTTCCTAGGTTGGAGGTTGTGGATCGCGTCTCTAACTTCGTCAGTGGTAATGGGGGGTAACGCGTCCGAGGGCGGCAGGGCAGCTCTGCGCTCGACCTCCCTGTCGACTAACTCGGTGTGTTCGGGGTCCGCGTGTTGAGTGCTGGTGGTACACTGCTCTTGCAGTGCATCGGCCAGCAGCTCAGCCTTGTCATCGTCATCGAATGCCGGTGGTTGGCCTGAAGGGCGTATGAGGGGAGGCATAGTAGCGGTAGTTTCGGATTTGAGAGTCCTAGCTAGTCGCCAGTATGCTTGGTGGGAGGGCGCGAGTTGTTCTAGATAACTATGCCAATTATCGTTACGCGCGTCGCTTAAGCGGGAGTGGACTTCGCGTTGTAGACGACGCATCCGAATCCGGTTTGAATGCGTGGGAAGACGATCGTAGGCCCGGATTGCCGCGTTCCTAACTCTTAAGAGATTCCTAAGATCGGGGGACAGTCTGATGCGGTGGAAGCTGTCCTCCACATCGACTTCTTTTGAAGATCTAATGATCGCGGAAGAGATGTGATCGGTAATGATGTTTATGGATTCGACGGTGTCCTCGGGGGATGGATTCGAATCCGGGCCGTAAGGGAGGATTGGCGGAGCGGCTTCGGCTAGGCACGTGCCCAGCTTATTCCAATCCACCATGGTCCTCGTAACAGTGACTGGGTTGTGAGGGCGACCGAGCTGCATAACGACAGGTCGGTGGTCTGAGTCGAGCTCTGACATTGCTTCGATGGAACGCAAGCGCAGAGTTACGTTCCTAAGCAATGCCAGGTCTATAGTGCTCGGACGGAGCGCGATGTTATACGGATAACATGTTGGAGTTGGGGGACCGACTATTTCAAAGGTGAGGTCGTCTATAAACGCGTCGAGACGCCTACCGTTAACGTTTGTACGATGGCAGTTCCACCTAGTGTGGTGGCAATTTAAATCGCCTGCCAGGATGACGGAGTCTCCCATGCCGAACAGTGACTCGATGTCACTGCTCAGGAGGGGCTTGTCCAGGGGGAGATAAACGGATGCGATGACGATCGGCTGGTGTCCCGTCAGCGAGATACGGCACACTGACGCCTCGATATGTAAGAGCGAGGGAGTATCGAGAGGGACAACGTGCAGGGCCCGTCTATAGTAAATGGCAGTCCCGCCTTTGGAGGCGGTGAGTCTGTCATTCCTAACCATGACGTAGTTCGCGACTTTCGGGTCGCGACGCGAGGGCTTCAGACAGGTCTCCTGCACTAACAAGATATCTATAAGATTGTCGCGGAGGAATTCGAAAATTTGATCGCGTTGCCGCGCGAGTCCGTTAGCATTGTAGAATGCTAACGTAAGGGAATACGGTTTTTCTCTACCTTTTTGCGCCATTGATTACCGGTAAAGATTTTTATAAAGTGCGGGACACGGACTCGTATACGTCCATGTGATCGAACGCGGCCGCGAGTCTCTGTTCGGGGGTTGCCGACCTACGTATCGCGTCTGCGAACGATCGCAGACGGTCGAAGTTAACAGCGGTGACGAAGTCGCGCACGAGCGCGAAGTCGTTGACGGCAGAGGGTTGCGGGGGGCGGAACGCGGGCGCGGGGCGAGGTGCGAGCAGGGGCTGGGGCGCGGGGCGTGTTGCGAGCGGGGGCGGGGGTGCGGTTTGCGTTCCCGCCTTCGTGTACGGCAGCGGTTTTTTCCACGCCGAGACCGTGGGAACTGCAGCCGGCACGAAGGCAGGTTTCGGCACTGAAGGCGCCGAAGTCTTTGGGCCGACGGTTCGGGGGGCTGGGTGGGTCGGACGTTTACGCGGAGCCCTAGAACATCCACGGTAGTTCGCGGGGTGCCCTTGCTTAAGGCATAGGACACAGCTTGGAGGTTCGGTCGCGGTTTCCCTAACTCGCGAGCAATCTAATGTGGCGTGATCGCCGAGGCACTTTACGCAGCAGGGGCGCGCGTGGCAATTACGAGCCGAGTGGCCGTAAAGCTGGCATCTGTAGCACTGCCCGGGAGTGCCACGTCTATGGGGGCTTCGATTGAGATCCCGGATAGGCCGCAAATTGTCGTGAGACATGCGATCTTCTTTTTGGCCTCCGGGGTGGGTTCTAACGCCACGAGTATCATATTATAGGGCTGTTTGCCCCGCCCACTGTGCACCCGGTGCACGCTAACTAACGGGAGGGACTGAGCGGTCAGATCCTCCTTTATGTAATCGATCTCTAACTCCTTGGGGACTCCGCGTATCACTACGCGGAGCTCGCGGTCCTCCTGAAGAGCATAGGTGTGAAAACCTATGTTCTCCTTTCGGAGGTATGAAGAGAGGGCCCTATGGTCGCCCGGCGTTGCGACCTTGATCTGAATCCCATGCGCGTAACGTCGCGCATGGGTATAATTAATTTTGTTTGCCTGAAGGGCCTGGGAAACGCGGTTCCACGCAGTTTTTTCCTGGAGAATCAGCGGGGGCGGGGCAGCTGCTTTAGGAGCGGGCGCGGGCTTGGGACGCGGCGGCGGGGTTACGCGGCGAGCGGAGTCCGACTCCGGTGTCACGACTACCTGCGGGCCGGAGGCGGTCGCGGATTTTGTCTGCTTCGTCGTGGAGCTCCGGGACTCCACGGCGCGAGTACGCTTTTTACCGCGCGTTACGGTTTGAAACCCATCCGAGGTTCCGGGCTGAGGGCTGGGCGCGGATTCAAAGTCCATCTCCGATTCGGTATCGGAGCCTGAACTATTAGAGACAGAGCTATTAGAGACGATCGAGGTCGCGACGGACGAAGTCAGTGAGGCTGACGCAATAGACGCGGGCGCGGGGGTGGGGGTAGCGCTAGGCGCTTCGTGAGTCGCATCGTCGGAACGTGCGCTCGAACTTAACGCGGCGGCGGGGGGCACGCGGCGTGCCTCCGAGGCACGTTTGAGATACGCGGCGACGGACGCGGGGGGGGAGGGATTGCCACGAGAGGCCCTATATTCGAGATACTCGGCCCTAATTGACGGGTACCTATCCCGAAGGAACCCGACAATATCACTAGCACTTTTACTGTCTTCCATTGTCTTCTTGCCCGGGGGGGGGCGGCCCCGGGACTTTTGTTGAACTCGCCGAAAGGCGAGGCCCCGGATAGGATTTGTAACCCCCCTGTGCTGCAGGACAGCAAGGAGCAGGGGGGGGGAATGCCTATGCCGTGAAAACGGCAATCGGCGGGGAAAAGGAAAGGAACCCGCTCGGGCTGTATAATGCTACAGCAGGCAGAATCGCGAGCGGGGGTCTAGTCTTGAAAAAGACTGTTGTTTTGGGAAGGGTTAGGAAATCGCTAGCCTGTGATAGTGCCACAGGAAGCCTGATCGTAGCGATTGGTTTTGCCTTGAAAAAGACAATTGGTAAAGGGTGGGTTCGCGGTTACAACACTTTAGCGCACAAAAATGGACTCCGAGACGCAAATCGCAAGCGACCAACGGATCGGAACGTCCGCACTACCGAATTGTAAGCACGATGTATTCACGATCACTACACTGTCGAGCACAACTGTGAGTTCAGAGACGCAGCTCGCAAGCGGGCCACGGATCGGAAAGCACGTCCGCGCACGACCGAGTCGTGAGCGAGAATGTTTACGAGACCACGGAAGAGATTCGGTAATGATATTCTAGACCGACACCAAACCGCTAATATATCTATATTGTGTAATCTTACTATACCATATCAGCCGTGTATGCGTGTGTGAGTGAGTCTGCGTGTGTAGATAATAATAGATAGACAGATTATGGTATCATATGGCACAATTGCAAACATAGAAAATGGCGTCTTCAAAGCCGATATATTGCTTTCTCGCGTGACGTCGTTAGGGCCAGCTGCCGCTCAGCTCAGCTTTATATATAAGTTGAGATAAGAAACATTGTAGCTAACATAAAATAAACTTAAACGAAATTAGTAATAAGGCAAAATAGCTAAAGAAAAGTCCTTGAGATTAGCAAAAAAAATCTTAATATTAATTAACCAAAGCATAATGTATTAGGCAGAATTTTATGTTTTAAATTACAATATTATTGTAACATTTATGTGGTATATCGCACGGTTCTAGTACTAAAGGTAACACAGTCCAGATTTAGGCCATGATAAGGCCGTCATCAAACGTGGCGGGAAGTAGTCTATTAAACGGCCCATTTTCACACCTACAACCCTTTGAATGTGTTTTTATGGAGGTTTCCAGTTTTACACTTATGCTTTTTAAATTATTTTCTGTACACACGCTAACTTTTTGACCTGTATCCGAGTAAATAGCTTGAAAACTCTACAAAACAAGATCTATATTCCCTCAACCATTTGAACTGTGTTATTTTATCAAGGGCTTAAATGAATCGTAAAAATTCACCTATCCGTCGTTCAATCTCAATCAACAAAGGCCAAATAACTCATAACATTTTATGACGTAATCGCGCACTTAACAATTGAAAGCTTCTCGAGAACATATTAAACGGTTCGAATATAATTACGGGTGAATTCACTCGATAAAATTGAGACTTATCCGAAGAACACAAGTTTGATGCTTGCCCTGGGCAGTGTTAAAGACCCTTGTCAATCTCGCTACATCCTTTAACCTCTACTCAATTTATTATGATTCGAGTGCTTACGCCGAAAAGTTTGGATCGAACAGTATGGTAACTTGAGTTATCGAAGTTTATCTGAAGTTGTGTTGATTAAAGTGTTTTTGGAGCGATTCCGTGTAATATCTGTTGCGGTATCCTTAAATACTTCAACTTTCCTTTTATACGAGATTATTGCTGCGCCGATGACTTTTTTAAACATTAAATTCGTATTTTGAGGATCTTTTTTACCTTTGTAAATATCAACATACAAACAAAGCGATAATAGTGCCTGTGGAGACTTTTTTTATGTACTCCATGTTTTATTTACATATTAATCAAGGCTTCATAATTCATTTGTTGACACACTGTTTTTATCTTAGTCGTGTTTATGCCAAGCGGTTTCTTAAGTTATGGTCTTAAAACATTTTCTCTGTTTGTTTTATTCGCATACAGTTTATATCGATCGTTAAAATTGAAGTTCGTTGATCTTTCTTGTCGAATGCTTAATAATTTACTCTCGAATACCCAAAGAAGAATTACTTATCGTGTTTCAGTTTCGCATTTATTTCGAATGCTATTTTAATAATTACTCCAATAATAGGTATACATGCTTATGATATGACTCCTTAAATTTCTAATAGAATATTCGTTGCAATGCATAACATTCATTAGCAGCGTAGCAAGGCTTTCAATTAAAATCACCATGTAAAAAGCATGGGACCGATTTCAAATCTCTATGGATAAATTGTGCAACAATGCTAAGTAAACGTGTATTTAAAAACCAATTGTTTTCAAAAGTTCATAACAAAAACGAAATGTGCACACTATTCATATTCTACTCGAAGTAAAGGTTGCCCTTCATGAACTTGTTAACTACCAATTTAATTTTTTGGATTTATTTTTCACATTTCAATAGAGCCCTTCAAAGCTTCAGATCGTAAATTGTATTAATACTCACTATTCTTTAATGATCTCTCATAGAAAAACAAGAAGTAACTTCTTTTATAATGCTTTAATACATTTTCAAGTATATTTTTTTGGTTTCCGTCGTCTTAGAAAATAAAACTTAATTTTGAAATATGAATGACTTTATTACTTACTGATACGAGGATTGTGATTTCAATAGTTTTAATATCTAGGTCAGAGTACGTCATAGGTAAGCGCAGTCAGTGGAATTATTCGCATGCCGTTAATTAAACTGTGGAATTGCCTATAAAAACTCGAACTTTGTCCGCGTGGCGTGTGTTTAATTTAGTTTTACGCTTTCCATTCGTCGTAAAATGATTCGCGTGTTACAATCTTTCTTGTAATGTTCTCTCATTAAGGGTATTTTATTAGATTTTTATAAAATCTTTCCGCAATCGTTAACTACCTTTTCCAACACGCTCTGGTCTTATTAATCTACCACTGATGGTTTCCCGTCTTATAAAAGTAGTAATGGCTGCCTGACATTTCTTCCTTAGTTCAACTTTTCCCTATACTATTATGCTTTGACAAACCTAAGCATGCATGTCTTACGGTTAAGGTTAAGGTAATAAAAGTAGCCGGTCATAAAATTGTAACCTTAATCACACTATAACAAGCGTATAAATAAATATTTTATTATGTATTTAAAAGTCATGCCTTTTAGTTTCTCTCGGTTCATACATTATTTTTCATTTATTTTTCATTTTAAAATCATTGATTGAATCGTACTAGAATAATTGCTGTGCTGATGAACAGATGGAGATGAATATGATGGAGTAATCAACAGGATATAAATTTTATTTTAAGAATTAAAATGAAAAATAATTCGCCTGTGATAACGTGGAACTCGTAAGTGTGAGTACTATAGAAAATTTAATGCCATATAATCACAAACAATTCAACGGTGTGAGAACCAGTTAATGTATATCCTAATATCAAACATGCTACAATAATTCAAGAATACACTAGATCAACAAATTTTGAACACTGTGAAAGCCGCAAAATGCCGTATTAATCATAACTCAGCATATCCAGTGTGCCACATGCACGATATATTGCGATAGTAAGGAACCAATGTGAACAGTTGGCGTTAATGGCCGACCTTACCCTGGGGAAATGCGCTCTTGATAATGTGAACAGTAATTTTACATTGCAACAAAAGCTTTAATAGACGATTCGGATATAGATAATACGAAATTTGAATAATTCAGATGAATATAATGGTTTTGCGTCGATTAATATAATTAGTTTTGTTATCTAAAGAGAATTCACAAATTTAATTTAGAATATACCTATATATAGGTATATGTACATCAATGTTTACGTTCTGATATTGAAATAAATGTGATTTTTAAGTCCTGTATGCACAATACTTTATCTGGCCATAACTACTATATTTTAATCATTCTACCCTATTATTCGTAATATATTTAACTTGATTTGCTACTAAGCCTTCTTCATGATTCTTATCTATGGTACTATGAGTAAGACTTATTGTCAGTCCTGAGTTGCTGATACCATCTCATTTGATTGTTAAAATGGTAGGTTTGACGGGTAGGCTAGCCATATTCTAATACTGATCACGAATATAATACAAAATTGGAATAGGAGAATCGCATTTGAAGATAGACTGTGTAACATAACAACTATGTAAGTGGCTCTGTGTTTGTAAAAATAGTTTTCAATTTGAGTAATACAGCTTCAAAACAATAAATAGCTCGCCTATATATGCCGCAATACAAAAGTACTAGTTCGGGATTTAAAAAAAAAACTGGTACTTAGGATAAATTAATAAATTCGGTTTTAACTAAAGACACGTTTAGTTGTTGGACAATAAAAAAAAACTAAATCACAAAATTAATCAAAGAATACCGTTCCGTAATTCCTAATAACTAATCCGCATTAGGCATTACTAATGATCTTGGTAATCATACGAGCACACAGAAGGCCCCACCACTTAAATATGGATCTAAAGCGTGCTCTGATGAATTAAGTACTATAATACTGTATAGGTCTTATCTAGTCTACTAAGTACAATTGACTCCACATTAACATCCTTCCATCTTATCTCTTTGTAAGTACGTAAGCCGACTTGAAATTATTACATGTTCAAACATAATGGCTCATAGGCTTAAGCTTTTAAAACTGATGTTATCTTCGAATTACACATTATTAGTTCTAATCTGTTTAAAGTCACTTACGTTACCATCAATATTTTTTATGTTAAATCTGGTATTGATAAAAACTTATTGAAGTCAGGCGTTCTGTTTGTTGCAAGCGTTATCTCTGAAGACCCCTTCGAAAAGTAAGCACTGAACTCGATAAATCACTGAGCATTAAACATATCGCCCAGGGGTTAAGGGCTTCCAGTAAACCCCGGTTACGAGCACATGTCTAATGGTAAGATTTAAAAGAATTCTGTATCTTACCATTCAAGGCACATTAGAATATAAATCTACTCTTTTCCTTTAATATACTTTACCACCGCCTTCAGTTGTGCGTTCGTATTGTCTTACTTTTGTGAAATATCTTAATGTTTCTTTTTGGGGTCATTTAATCTAAACATATATTTTCGTTCTGAAATGAATCGAACAGATTAGGATATATATATATTTTTTTTGTTAATTCATCAGCCAATAACCTATAATAAAACTTGGCTCCTACATAATAATATGTACGTACGATCATTGTAAAAATGTTTGTGTTTAGTTTTAACATCGACTTGGCTGTGCCCTTAGGCTTGCTAACGTTGACCACTCACCATCAATTGAGTCGTAATCTTGTCTGTCTACAAAGGCAATAAACAAATTAGACTTTAATAATTCAAAATGAATTTTAGCTGTAATCGTATATATATATGGGACGCTTCATGCATTCGAGAAGCCCTTGTCATGCTTTAGTACGTAAATCCCTTTCTAACAAACACCGACACAATCCCTCGATGTCCATCAAAGGGCTACGTATTACCGCTGCGAAATGACGGGATTGCTCAACATCTGAAACTCTAATTTCAAGGGGATTCCCATCAACAGCATTCACGTTTCCTCATACATCACTTAAAGAATGAAACTGAAGTTTTATTATCCTTTAGTTAGAAAAATGAAAACGTGATTTTTCAAAAAAACAATCGGCAATACTTCGTAAAATTAAAAAAAAAAAAAATTTACAGTACAGCAGAAAAAAGTTCATTTACGTTTGATATCATTTTCTATTATCATTTTTAATATCAGAGTTACAATACGAAGTAATTGCATAAAAAACCTTACACTTCTTTGACAAACCTTATATGAATAGTATTAATAGAAATTTTAAAGTACAGCAGGAAAAAGTTCACTTAAGCTTAATATAATTTTCTATTTTCGTGTTTAATATGAGCGTTACGATACGAAGTAATTGCATAAAAAATCTTCACTTCTTTGACAAATCTCAATTATATTTCTACTCTGAAATCTCATACCAGCAATAAAACGATAGCATGCGTCCGCGAAATATCAAAGCAGCACGTGTTTAATTTCGCACAGCAATGAGATCACCTATGGCTTCCCAGTTTGTATTCTGGTGTTTGAGCCTGGAGATCCACGATTTTAACAGTCAAACATTGGCTATGTTTGCACAACCAAAATATGCAAAGCAGGTACGGGTCCCTGCGAGATACGGGGTTCCACTAATTATGTACGAGCACGCGGTTCCATCCACCGTCCTACATTCCGGCTTATAAAAATGCAACAAAAAAAACTGTAAAAAAATTCAATTTTAATTAGCTTTGTAGATTTCAGAGAACTTATCGTCGCTTTTTCTGAAAATATAGATGACGCGTGACGATTACAGCTAAAATTCATTTTGAATTATTTAAGTCTAATTTGCTTATTGCCTTTGAAGACAGACAAGATTACGACTCAATTGATAGTGAGTGGTCAACGTTAGCAAGCCTAGGGGCCCAGCCAAGTCGATGTTAAAATTAAACACAAAAATTTGTACAGTGTTCCTACGTACATATTATTGTGTGGGAGACAAGTTTTTATTATAAGTTTTTGGCTGATAAATTAACAAAAAATATCGCCTTGAAATGGGCATAGAAGAACTATTTAACGAATTGACCACAGGGATAACTTGCACAGCTTCATTGATAAAGAAAAAGTGAATTTAATTAACAAAACCACTAGATGTAAAGCCCTTTGTTGTATAAAAATGTATATTTACTCCTATAGCTAGAGTTAGTGCAGATGTTAAAATAAATGAGTTTCGAATTCTCTTATCTGACGATACTCACAACTTAACACCTAAATATCGTTTTTCTACCGGATGACGTCATGATTTATTGTTTGTAAGACGAACCTTCTTTGCAAACGAAGGTTTTATCTCCCCTAGCTAAAATTTAGGGTTGCTTGATTAAAAATAAAATCAATGTCAACTTTGTAAAAGTTAAAACTTAAAACAAATTATAGATAATAATATTTATTTCCCCGGCTCAATAAACTAGGATTAAACCTGCCATTCCGCAAATCCGCATTCGCAAAATAAAAACCTTGTACGATGACATTAAAGGTTTTATGAGAATAGGAGGACAGCTGGGACCCAAAGGCCTTTAGGGTTTCAACAGGACAAGTGGGCGAGGTTCAGGCAGGAGGCGTAGGATTTGCTAACAGCCGCCCAAGCGCCTCCAAAGAAGACCTGATAGCTCAAGGGTAACTTCTAGAATGGATCTAGGCTGTTTCTCATCGAACTCTTCGACTAGTTCGACTGGTACGTTTACTCAGGTCGAGGTCAGGTCGATTCGAGGTATAATTCGTCCTGAATCGACTATCGGAGGTACATTAACATATTATTCTGTTTTTACTATCGACCGCGCGACATCCCTGACTCTATTAAGATTTATACAACACCATGATGTCTGAGATATTTCAATAAATCACAAAACGCGTATCGAATTTCAAAAGTATCGCCCCTACGCGCTATTTTTTGGGCAAGTGGGGGTCGGAATGTTAATCTAAGGAACTAAATTCTAATCACGGTCTCGGTGAAGCGAATGCTTTGTGTTCGAATAATCCTTTGATCGGATTACGAGATGATTTTTGGTAGCTTGTATTTGGTTGACCATTACGTACACTCATTGAAGCAATCAATTAACGATTTGGTTGATGAAACGTAATAGTCTATAAATATTATTTTTGTAAATAGACGGTAGTTAGCATAATATTCAAATATCGAATAATAGCACTTCAATAGTAGTTTCAATTATGACTACGATCCACCGAAACCGAAGAATGTACTAATTTGGTCGTATCAACATTTTTATAAACAATCATTAAACCCAATTTTTCTTCAAAAGCTATGAGGGCTTCAACAATTCAATTTTTTATTAAAAAATTTTGAATACATTTGCTATTGATGATACCTGTCAAGTAAGTTCATGATTTATTTATACAACATAATCAAACATCGTGACAAAATGAACGAATGACCGAATGACTCTTGATTATGTTGATTCTGTAGAAATCATACATGTACATTCTTAACTATATGTATTTACAAGTACAATCGCAAACAAAACGCTAACGAGCATTAATTTATACAACACAAATAACATTAAAGTCTGAGACTAAAAGACAATGTATTAATTTGTAAACAGTACAAGTCATACAGGCGAGTTGAGATTGATGAACGATATTGGAACGTGGGCGGCAATAAGCGCGGACAAAACAGAACCTCGTCAAACATTTGTCTTGGAATAGTATATTATTCTGTTACGAGTGTTGGTCAATATTTTACTTGGTCGTGGACCGATTTGATTTGCGCTTGGTCAACATAGTCAAATGCGTATGGCGTTTTAGCTATTTTTTCATTGGGAACAAGGTCAGCATTAGTTTTTTTTTTTTTTAAATTGAGTTAAGTGTATCTACAATAAATAATAAAAATTGCTTTCGCAGAAACATCGGACGGTGAATGCAGACCTCTTCAGTAAGCAAATATTTTGAATTCGCACTTTGTATTTTAATGAGTGTTTGTACAAGTAATGTTCTTTCACGTGTGTAAAACGTATTTTTTTTTGTATTAAATTACGTTTTAAGCTTTAATTTTATCTTAACAACTTAAATTAAATTGATAGAAAATTCAACGTATAAATTGAATTTTGACAAAAAAATCTTATTGATATGTCAATACAGATTGATTTGAATATAATCGTCTCCTTCAAAGAATACGGTTCAAAACCTGCATTAAATAAAGGTTAATACTTAACCTGTTATTTATCTAAGATGTCGTTCAGAAGAGTTTTGTGACTGCCAATGGGATACAAAGTCAATAATTCGTTTTTCTGATTTACCAATAATTGTCCAAAAGTCACGTTGCCGGCTTTGATAATAGTCGACTCAATTAAGCATTAATAAAAAGCATTCATCTTCAGAGCGACTTCGTAAGAACGCAAACAAAAACATCATAGACAATATTGGCGCCGCCGAGATAAAGAACGAGTCAATTTCGATTCATTCGTTAATAACTCATTCGCCGCTCGTGGAATTTCAAATTTTAAAGTCGGATCGAGTGGCCGGTTCGCTGCGAAGGCTGGTTCGTGTGCATCGTGAATGTAATGAATACCTGTCAGGAGTGCCGCGCGTGTGGGCGATCCGCGGGCCGGCTCTAAGTCGAATGCAAACATTTACCTTTCGCTCGGCAGTAATTGTTTAAAATTGAGCCTAACTGTGTGGCCCTTACCAGAATCCTGCCGTACGTACTATTATCGTCGTTTTTCTTTCTTCGATTCACGATAAGCGTCTGCTGAATGATAAAATATTTTCTGGATTTTAGGTTAACCTAATTTTATTTCAGTTATGTCCGAAAAAAATAAAATAACGCTTCAGTATATTTTTTATGATATTTATTCAGACTAATTACGTCTTTGCCTAAAGATTTGCTGATATTTAAGGAAATCAAAGAAATAGATAAAATCATTCAGGATAATTATTATTTATACCACGAGGTTGAACATGAAAAAATTATTGAAATACATACTTTGATGTTTTTATCTGTATTCTAATTTAGTGACATCATGTGATGAAGAGTATTGAAATGATTTACCCAATGGTTAAATTATTTAAAAACGCTGACTTAAAAAACTATTTGAAACCAATATTTAACTAGATGAACGATAATTGCACATTCATTGCTCACTCGCAAGCGAATGGTCTCGCTTGCACTATTGTAACATTTTGCTTTTCCGAGACTAATTTCCGGTATTGAAATGAACTTCCCTCCACGGTACTTCCTGAGTGCTATGAGATTCTTCAAACGAGGTTTGTGGGGAATACTCAGCGGTAGGCAACCCCTGGCATTGCTGATGTCCATGAGCGACCGCCAATACACACCGGTAGTTGAGTTGAGCGCTATGACATGTCCTCCTTCAAACGAGGCTTGTGGAGAGTATTAAGCGGTAGGCAGCGGCTTGGCTCTGCATTGCTGAAGTCCATGGGCGACGGTAACCACTCACCATCAGGTGGGCCGTATGCTCGTCTGCCTACAAGGGTAATAAATAAAAAATAAAAAAAAGCTGCTTGTTCGTCTGCTTACAAAGGTAACATTAACAAATAGTAGATCTTCCAATCGGTCGTTTCTCAAATTTTTATTATATTAGGTACATTAAATTTGGTCCAATACTTTCGGTAATAAAATAAACAAAAAGGCGGAAGTAAATGTACACATGAAATAGCAATAAAATTCGTACGCTTCAAAACAAGCGATTTCAAAGCAAAAACATTTAATGATGGTAATTTTGTAAAATTACGTTGTTGTGTATTATAACGGAGAAACATAAATTCGCTTCAGTGTACGTATTCATTTCGAGAAGATGTAATTACTACTGTAATCTTTCCTACTTAAATTTTCGTATAATAACTACCCACGGACATTATTAAATTATGTTGCTCTTACGTCATACAACATAATAACATTTAGCAAGATTTAGCTGTTTATTTTATAATCAATTTAAAAAAAAAAGGATTCGCAGGAGGTCGATCGCAGGTTGGTCGCAGAATCAATTCGATGATATTTTTTCTTTTATTTTTTTGTGTTACCTCAAAACGTTTTTCAAAGGGACTGATTTCAATGATTCTTTTTTAAACCTAGTGCTTCTCTTTTGGTCTTGTTTTTAAGACCTTTTTGAGTTGTTTTTAATAAAATAAATTTAATTGACTATTTTGATAAAAATCTTATTTTATTCCGTCGTGTTGTGGGTCTTCTTTTCTGCTAAAATTTAAAGGAAAAGTTTGAAATGGATTCGACAATATTCAAGATTTATTTTACAAAATTGATAACATGTATGCTTAGCTTTTTAACAAACAGAACTTGGTGTTTTTACCACTCACAGTATTAGTATAGAAGCGGACCGAGGCATAGGTAAACACATTGTTCAATTACATATTATTTTGTTATATTCATACATTGGTTGGTAGCCAAAACCTTACTGAAAAGAATCTTTTCAATTCGGTGTATATTTCGATGGGCAAATAAATGATAAAGACAACTAAAAATGAATGAGGCCTTACTCTTTATAAATGGGAAATAGAACGTCACGATCGGGGGTTGAAAAGAGTGGTACAATGGAGTGTAGTCAGTGGACCGCTTCGATCACAAAAGAGTATTGTTCTTGCCACGTCGAATGTATCGGATGGGAACTGCAATACGCGAACTTTATTAGCTTTTTTACAATGAAAATGACAGAAAAAATATCATGAAATTGGTTGAGTGCTTGTTATATTTACACTACCGAATTGACGACGTGTATTTGTCTATTAACTATTCATTTAGTTCGTCATGAAAAGAAACAAGCTGATAGGTATTTAGTGACATCATCGAATTTATTCGCAATTTGTCATGGTTTGTTACGATTCCTGATTTGATACGAGACATGATCATCAAAATTATATTCGTAACAATATATTCACAGTTTTTCAACATTCCCGTTAATATTGTTTTTTACTCTTTAAAATTATAAACCTGAATCAATTTTAGATGCTCAGATTTGTGCGTAATGAATATAAGTAATATTTTCACAGATTTAATAAAAGTATTACACAAAATTCTTCCCTTCATCTTCTTTATCTTCTAAAAATCACGAACATAGCCTAGAGCAGATGTATAAATTTAAAAGTGCGTAAAATGTAAAATGTAAGTTCAAGTTTAACATTTAAATATTTTAAATTAATTTAAAGTTTTGATTTGTTGTGCGTTCGTTTTTAATTTTAAAGGCCAGTATCAATTTATGTCACACAATTTAGCGCCGGGAGTTCACAGTGATTAATGTGATGCAGTACATTTTTTAGACAACTTAAACCAGATAAATAGATTCACTGTTTTTATAACAATGATGATTTTAATTGAATGAGTTGTGTAATATAATTAATTACAAGTCAAGAAAGTTAGTTTTAATGTTATTTTCTCAGCTTAATTTGTTATTTAGTCCACGATATTTGTGACCTAAATTTTATGTTTATTTCAGTATATGTTAGAGGCGCTTTTAAATCGTCACAACTGAACCACTAATTCGGAAAGGAGCTTCACCAGTGAGAAGAATTGACAAAAATCCCAACCGAAGGTATGTATGTCGCAAGAGAGAAAATTTAGAAATTATTACTAGAAGAGAGAGGTTTGTACTATGAGCACTGTCTAAAGATCCATTCGTACTGTTGTGAAGTGAAGTACAATTTTTAAAATGGCGCGGTAATAAATATCCACGTAAAAGGTTACACATAAATCATTTGTTACAAAGTATTTTTCAATGAAATATCACGTGAAACTGACCCGAGTTACAATGCGTGTGTACATCACACGATCCTAATAATTGTTGCGGTCATTCTAAATCACCGTTGAACTAAATTTACAACGCATTTCTATTATAAAACGGATTAGCGTCCGCAGTCCTACGCGACGCAGTAACTTCGCCTGCAAATGGCGCATCCAGTTATATTATTATGACGTCCATAACTCAGTCTTTTGTTTTGAAAAATAATAATAAGCAAGCAATCTGTGGAAGCGCAATTTTCTTTAGTTTATTAAATTACGTACGTTGTATTTACTGCGACCGTAGTAATTTGATCGTGTAAATAGACGGCCGGTGATTCTCCGGTCACAATTTGCCCCAACAACGATGGCTCACGGCCTTGCTTGAACTCTGTAACAATGTTACTGCGGCCTCAGCGTCCCCCGAGGCACCGAATGTCCCTACATCTGTTCGCTAAGTCCGACAATAAAAAGTCCACTGACGCTTAAGTTTCCCAATGTTAATTAATTATACAAATAGGAATGGAACTAAGATCTTTTTTGCTTCGAGTTAGAAATGAGAGCAACATTGCACTGTTCAAAGGCCCGGTGTTGAGATTTATCAACATTGCTTTTAAGTGATTAATTTCCTTTTAGCTACCTTAGCCTCCATAAATCGAATTATATTTCTTTATCTTCTTGAGCAGGTGTAGTTTCCCAGTATAAAATGTTTTTGTATCGTGTTTCCCTCGAGCGGTTCAACCTCCCCCGGGGACGCACCTAGTCGTCTTAATAGACTTAGAAACGTACAGTAGACTGCGTCCCCTGGGGCTAACGTGTCCTCACCCTACTCTGTACAGTACTGCCGAAAAAAAAGAGATTAGCTTCTTTTGTGAACGTCCGCTCTCGTTTATCTGACGACATTTTACCGGCTTACCCACGATAGTCGTTTAATCTAAAATAGTTTTTTTATGTGCGTTGTGCTGTGTTGCTGTAACGAGGATGGGTTGCGTGCAGTTTTAGGACTCATAAAATGTATGCCAACTACGTAGTTCAAGCCGTAAACAGTCGAAAACTAGAAATAACTTTGTCGTTATAACACTGTTCCAATTTACCTAGTTACCGAATTAAGCTTTATGTTCATTTAAAACAACTTCGAGAATTCAACTCTCAGAGCTCAAACAAATGTATGTATTTGTTGTATTTTTGGAACGTAGTTTCTTATAGGACGATGCAGAGGGGTACCCTAACCGGGGAAAAACGTCCGTAACGTAAGATTTTTATTAGTAATGCGCACAGTGTACGACTTAACTTTGTAATAACGTACAAAAAATAACATATTTTTTATCATTCATTGACCACGATCTCAGAGCGTTCGTTTGCGCAATGCGAACAACCGTGAATGAAGTGTACCGCAATAAGTTCGCACGTTACCGAATGGCCGTGGGTTGTTGCGAAACCTCCAGTTTTATTTTCTTTATACCTCGAATAGAACTTTAAATTAATATTTTTATAATAAGGAACTTCGTTCCTATCCGGTGTCCCACGACACCACACATCTTTTTTTTTTTTCGCGTTGTAAATAGTAACCGCATTATTTTCCAATGTAATTGGTTAAATGCGAATTACATGTCACCATTACACATTTCAGCACGTGCCGACGACATAAATATTCACATGATTACTTAGATTCTGCCTCCTGCGTGACGCACTCTCTACGATATTTTTTTCGATTTCCAGTTGTGCATTTAGATGTAAAGGGGATTTGGGCGTAACATATCGATGCAAATAGATGGAGGGTGACGCGCGTTGCCTACTGTTCGCCATTATTTGCTATAATGTGGGTGAAATTTAGCTCGTTTCGACTCCAGCGTTCCATAATTGTCTCCGTTCTTTTATTGGAAACGGTTTTATTTATAGCTTTGTGGGGTTCGCATCGAAATCCCGGATTATTTGGCTAACAAATTATATCGAATCTGCTAAGAATAGGACGTGCCTGTCAATAAATCAACGTGAGGATTTATTGATGAAAGCCGACAAATTTATGAATTGAAATGAATTCTATTCTCTAGCCCTCCGATATTTATGACAGAGTAAAATGCTAAATTAATTTTTTAACATTCATTTTATCAACTTATAAAGGCTGCACGAAGTTTAGGTCAGAAAGTGAAAGTGTTTTATTTGTTTATTATTACTTAAACACGTGCACCTTTCGGATGATCGGATAGTTTTGAAGTTAAAAACAAATAATACGTGAACACAATTTTTTGTCTATATGTATTTCACACGACGTGATATATTAACAGCATGAATCGCTTAGTAGATTATGACCGTTTTTGGCGCAAACAGTGTCTAGGTTAAAGAGAGAAGGGGAAACAGCGTAATATAGGAAAGCAGCCGTAAAGCAGCCCGCAAGTGATTAATGAATCCACACGACGCCAAATATGTCGCAGCTGAACACGTATTCTGATATCTGTTTGATTATTTTTATTATTTTATGTTTAACTTAAGTAGTAGGTAAGTAGGTAAAATAGTACTATTATATAAGAATGCACGCTCGTAAACGAGTAATCGGCATGAAAAACCGTTGCCATTCCATTAAACACCTTTTTTCTTTTTTTAGAGTTTACAATTTAACGAGATTGAATTGCGCTTAATACTAATTACAATCCTGCTGGCGGGATCCGCTAGTGACCACGACCGATACAAAGTGACAGAAACAATAAAGGCGTTCAACAGATTTAAATATTGAATATGCAATTGAAATTAGATTTTAAGTGTGAACAAATCGTATATTAGTTTGTAACGCAAATATCATACCACGTTAAAAGTAGTCCGTCGGTAAAATAACTAGGATCAGAAATTTAAGGAAACTTCTAGAATAAGGAAGGGAAATAGAACACAATGAATTCGCATTACATATTATGTACAATTCAACTCACGCCGTGCCGTAATACGGTATCACTGACGATGTATGTTTCAAACACACTTTGGCTGTCACTAAGACGAATTGTGACAAAGTGATACCTGAAGAAATATTCGTTCGCGTGCTATAGAGAGTTTCAGCGTAAAGCTAAGCTGGCTTTAAAATAACTAGTGTTCGACCAATTTACCTAATGTTCAAATTTTACAAATAATTAATAACATTTTAAATTTTATTTTATTTCATTAACCAGATTTTAGGTATGTATCATAAACTAGCATTTAAGTTAAAGATAGATAGATATTTTTAATATGTCTGATTGAGAATCCAAGAACTGCTACGAAAATAAAACTTGTACTTTTAGGTCAGCATTGAAAAGCTATTTCCAAAAAAAAAAACTTGTTTTAAATATTCACCAAAATCTTACAAATTCTTAACAGAAAAGAAAATCAGTTGAGAAACAGAGGAGAAAATCATTCTTAACTATCTTTGCTAATACATAATTTGTAGGATTTATAATATCATTAATAATTATGTCAGCTATAATGTATCACGGAATGAGCTACATCACATTTTTGAAACAGTGTTAGTTGAAGTGCAAATAGAATTACTATATTAAAGTTTAGATTCATCTAAATATGACACAAAAACAAAATGAGACACTAATAAAGCCGTCACCTAAATCCCAACGATGATCCCATTTTGTCGAGGGCCGTGCTTCGTAATGTTCTGGACGCACTATTACACAGCAAAATTACAACCGAGACAGCTAATATGTCAGACCATTTTATAATACAAATATCTCGTAAACTCCATACTAGATACCGGGCATAAATTTAGAATGTTCAATTAAATACGGCTCGTTAATTTCGTACCGAAATATGTGCGGTACAGACGGCTTCGGTTTGAACTGATTGTGACTGGGTATTAGCTGAACGATGTGGTTCTGTTTCGTGATTAAAATGAAATTACGTCAATGCCAATCGATTTCATAATTGAAATACATTATGAAATTTGCTTCTGTCGTTCGTAAAGTTTGTCGCGCCGAAATGAATATTGGAAAGGTCGCAGAATTTTTTTTTAACACACCTGTTTAGTTTTACTTTCTCATTTTATTTACAAGTTTTTGAAGTAAAACCTCTTTAGCTGCGTTGAGAGTAAAATTTAACTCGCGAGATTCGTTACGGCTAGAGAGAAAATATACAATTTAGGAGGAGCGAGAGTGAGAAAATAGAGAGAGCGTCTCGCGAACCACTCGACCTGGAAGAGAAGGAGAAAGCAAGCTAAGTCGTTTCTATTATATTCTATTCATTCTGTTTACGGGCGTCGGCCACTAGATGGCAGCAAAATACTAACTATTTTATATTTTATCTTTAATGAAGGATCTTAAAAATATATATTTTTTCTATATATAATTTTAAAATATATATAAATGGCGACGAGGTCATTTCCCTTTTACACAGCATTTCCTATTACAAGATAAATTTGATTTGAGGATAAAAAATTAAGAAAACCACAATACTACCTACAAAAGAAGTTTCACTTCTTTCTCGTGGACCAAATTGCACGAGCACCATTTTTTTAAGCTGTAACTTAAATGGAAATATTACGCAGAGAGCATTATTACGGGAGATTTCTAGAGCGTATTAGAACGGTGTAATATCGTACATATTTACAGCTGAATAAATCATTAATAATTATATATCCCATCCTATTTCCTGGATTACCGAATTAACATACCATTATTTTCGTTACAATACATCATTCCTATTTTCGTTCGCGTTGAGCCCAGATTTTATAACCCTTTCATGGTTCACTTTTTATGGATTGTGAATGATTCGTGGCATCTGTAGTGGATTTATTTCAATTCGTTTACTCTTCAGACTTCCGTTGTCGAGACAGTAAAATCTCTATAAAAATTAAGAGTCTTTTCATTCAATGTTCGCTTAAGTAAACATAACATACAAAAGGACTTTGTACGTGACTGTCGTTCGTCTTCGTCCTCCACTGAATGTGACAAGTAAATACAGAAAAAAAAAACGGTACACGATTGCTTTATTTCTCATTTTGAGATTGGTTTTTGAATATTTTTCGTTAAATCTTCTATGTAATTAATAAAGTAATTAAGACCCTATGACGATGGAAGAAATGTGTTGGATATAAACAGAGTAGTATCGGTCATTTTGGCGAGCCTGGGTTTTGATAATAATGATCGTAAAATATGTACCTAAGTAACGAGCAAAAAAGATGATTGATATCAGACTTGTAGTCCGCGTTGACTCTACTGTAAAACTATTCTAAGAGTGACAATATTCTTTCCTTTTTTCTAATTAGTGTCGTATGTAGTTAGTAATAATAAAATACGTCATCTGTGAGCCTAAGGGGCTATTCCAGATACACCGGGGAGGTGAGCTCACGGGCTTAATCTGAGAGGTTTCGCTAACATTAGCCCTAGCAAGAGCAGTTCTTCGCAGAATCTACCACCGGATCGGAATCGCAACCCACTGAGAAGATCCGGCAAGAAAATCAGCTTGCTCTTCATCTGTAAGACTAATTGTAAAATAACCATCTGTAAAAAAAAATTACGGGTGGTAGGACCTCTTGTGAGTCCGCGCGGGTAGGTACCACCACCCTGCCTATTTCTGCCGTGAAGCAATAATGCGTTTCGGTTTGAAGGGTGGGGCAGCCGTTGTAACTATACTTGAGACCTTAGAACTTATATCTCAAGGTGAGTGGCGCATTTACGTTGTATATGTCTATGGGCTCCAGTAATCACTTAACACCAGGTGGGCTGTGAGCTCGTCCACCTATCTAAGCAATAAAATAAAATAAAAAATTCGGCTTCCTATGAAAACGTGTTTAATTTAATTCTGTACCCTTTAGTTTCAAAGCAGCCCAATCAAAGTCCGTTCTAAACTAAACACTGATCAAATTATTCCGCAATAATAAAGCCAGCGCTTGGTGCACACAAAAAAGTTACGTGTCAACGGAATGATTTGTCCTCGAATGTGCGTCAGCATGTCGACAGGGACGAAACATTCGTTTGAAACATGTGGCACCAATTAAAGTTCTTTTACGGAGAGGATAATAAAGATAAGCTTTGAATAATGAACTGTGGAGAACATTTTACGAATGAATGCCACTTGAACAAGTGACAATGTTATAATGTGTTTGTCTTTATAGCTTTCTGTGTATTTATTCAATACAGCTCGGATGATATTCGCTCTGAACGTAGAAATATTGAACGAAAAACACTTACTACAACTATTGGTGTTATACTATGACTACCAGCATTGATAAAAGTGCTGCAGATAACTTATACAACATATGTAACTACAGTGTCTTTCAGTAATATAATATGGACACATTTAAACGTTATTATCCCAAAGAGAGAGCCATACTAATGCACCAGGACCACTTATCTCTTTAAGTTATTTAAACCGCATCATACTTTATCCCGCAGTATTGAAACAACTCCAGTAGCAAGGTAATTCACTTTGTACGGAGATCGATAAATCTATGGGAATGGAAACACTAACGATTGAAACTAGATTACTTCTGGAATCTTGTGTATGTAAGCTCCTGAACGATTTATGGATTACTAGTTAAACATTATACGAAAAGATTTGTTTATTTTATTTACAACAATAATTTTGAATATTTTAAACAGGGAAAAAATAATAAAAGAAATATACTAACTTAGAACTCACAATATTGTATTTTAACGTCAACTAATAATATTATGAGTATATACGTGATAAGAGAAACCCTTATCAATAAAAAGGAAGACCTTGTGAAATGGTAATCTATAATTATTATTTTTTTGCTTAGTGGGTGGACGATCCCACAGCCCACCTGGTTTTAAGTGGTTACTGGTGCCCATAGACATCCACAACGCAAATGCGCCACCCACCCTGAGATATAAGTTCTAAGGTCTCAAGTATAGTTACAACGGCTGCCCCACCCTTCAAACCGAAACGCATTACTGCTTCACGGCAGAAATAGGCAGGGTGGCGGTACCCACCCACGCGGACTCAAGAGGTCCTACCACCAGTAATAAAAACTAAAGATCGAACTACAGATACAGAACTACAGATCGAAGAATTGTACTGTTTACCGAGGTTCAAACCGCAATTTGGCCATAATACTAATTATTATAATTACTCTGTATTCATCATCAAATATGTATAATATAAATATGAATAGGACAATAGTGTTCCCACTAACGAAGGGGCAAGTTTCGTTTTCAAGTTAATCGTTAAAATTTATGTGTACTAAGAAATTCTCCAATGGCCATTTAACATGAGGAACTCGACGGGTTTCAATTAAAATTGTAATTAATTGCTATGCTCAAAGCACTGACAGTTTCACCGCGAACATCATTCACTTTTATATTTATGCGAATATACTTGACAAGTGAAGAACTGCGCTCATCTTTTCTTAATACGAGACCACTTCACTGTTATCGCAAGGGATGAGTGAAGGCCTGGACTTATGTCAGAACGGACCACCTAGAAAGTTTCTTGCTTTGCTCAGCTCTCAACATTATAAACATTTTGGTTGTATTTCGTGAGTCGAATCAGATAAAATTATTTCATATGAGTTTTGCATGATGAAATCTCAGAATACAGAAGTATTCTGAGGATGAAATTGTAATTAAGATATTTTCGAGAAAAAAAAAAAGCTTTTTTTCATAGCTTAAGTGTTTAAAAATATTTCATTTACATTAGTTATTTTTAATATAGTGATTTCATTCACATGAACGCTCAAAAAACTCCAAAAATGAACATCGATATATTGATCAGTCTATTTTTTTTCCTTCTGAATGCTTAGGAAAGTCATAAGCTAACGTCCCAAAATCTGTTTCCCTGTTTGTTTTACCACCCATACATACATATTAATTGGATTCTATCATTACAACTTCCTGGCAGGTCTGTGATTGGCTAATCGCTAACATTATTCAGCCAATATATAGAGATAACACCGCAACTTAGCTACTTATCAAACTCTCACGAAACTTGCCGAATTTATCTTACTTCGGCGTACGCATGTAAACGACATTATCGAAGTTTGTCTACGTAAGGCTCTGTACTATGTTGTTCGCTTATCAAAACACTGTTCCTGCAAAGTTTCGTAGCAATTTTTTCGGGGCCGAATTCTTTAGGATTTTATCTCGATTTTCGTTGCTTGTTTGATGAATCGTTGTTTTGTCTAAGCGGTTTTAAGTGCAGTTTTTATGTGGTTTTCGGAGTTGACTTTTTGCACGGATAGACTCGTTGGGTGGTCTGCATGGTTGAATTATTCTACTAGTCACACGCATAATTTTTATTAAGATTTATTGTTAGAGGCGAAACTACTGTATTTGGACTTTTTTTTAAATTTAATTTTAACAAAAACTTGAATGGGTGGACGAGCTCACAGCCCACCTGGTGTTAAGTGGTTACTGAATCCCATAGACATCTAAAGCGTAAATGCGCCACCCACCTTGAGATATAAGTTATAAGTTCTCAAGTATAGTTACAACGGCTGCCCCACCCTTCAAACCGAAACGCATTACTGCTTCACGGCAGAAATAGGCAGGGTGGTGATACCTACCCGTGCGGACTCACAAGAGGTCCTACCACCAGTAGATTATCGAAAAATAATAAAAATTTAAAGTGACAGCTTATTTTTCCAGTTCATTTAATCGTAAAATATGTTATAGTTGTAATCAGCTCACAAAAACCGTTATACTTTACGAAGAAAGTCCCGGTCCTTTTTAACGAGCTACATTCCGGCGGTTTAATGCTTTTTAGATTATAGAAAATATGTAATAACAGTCAAAATTAATGTCAAACTATTTTTGCCGTTAGTGAAATGTTAGCTTTTTAGATTATAGAAAATATATAATAACAGTCAAAATTAATGACAAACTATTTTTGCCATTAGTGAAATGTTAGCTTTTTAGATTATAGAAAATATATAATAACAGTCAAAATTAATGACAAACTATTTTTGCCGTTAGTGAAATGTTAGCTTTTTAGATTATAGAAAATATATAATAACAGTCAAAATTAATGACAAACTATTTTTGCCGTTGGTGAAATGTTATTGTATAAGTATACCTATATAAATGAATTGCTGTTGGTTAGTCTCGCTAAAACTCGAGAACGGCTGGACCGATTTGGCTAATTTTGGTCTTGAATTATTTGTGGAAGTCCAGATAAGGTTTAAAAGGTAGATAAATATGAAAATGCTCGAAATTAAATAAAAATATAATTTTTTTTTCCTTTTGATGTGTCCTCCGAAGGACGGATTCCTTTTGTTTGCTTTATGTTTATTTTATACAAAAATTTAGGTATTTTATTTATCGATTGAGGCACTACGAAGTCTGCCGGGTCAACTAGTTATAAATATATTCTTTTCGTGATTTTGTTTGTATAGACTATAAGACATTATCATCATCATGAATAAAATAGATAAAATTATGCAGCGATGAAATTGCTAGTTTAAAAGGTTATAAGTACTAATATTCTAATTTCCGTAATGTTGTGGGGGAGAAATCCAATAAAAATATGGATTGAGCTAGAATAAAAAATGTCAAGTACAAGTTCTCAATAATAAAATACTCTTCGGTAGTAAGTATTAGCTTTGCAAAAAAAAAATTACGCAATTACACTATGTCCCTGTATGTATCGGTAACTATTATACTATGTTTTCCCTATTTGATTAAGTCGTCGACCGGTGGTGTGTTAATGCTTAACATAAACAAAAAAAACTGCAATTGTAAACTTTGCAACACCTACATATGCTCAAGAAAAAAAAATCTTCAAAATATATTCACAAACAGAATATTCTTTGGTTTTTGTTTCAAATGGATTATAATATAACATTATTATAATATATAGCTTAATAACATCAGTTCAACCAAATAAGATGTAAATTTTAGGTATGTATTAGTAATTTTATTGTATACTAGCGACCCGCCCTCGCTTCGCTTCGGAAACATTAAAAAACACACGAAACCAAAAAAAAATAATTAAAAAAAGTAGCCTATGTTCATCAGGGACAATGTCGGCTTCTAATGGAAAAATATTTTTTCAAATCGGTCCAGTAGTTTCGGAGCCTATTCGAAACAAACAAACAAACAAATCTTTCCTCTTTATAATATTAGTATAGATTTAGATGAAAATTTAAAAGCGTTATGTCAATACCAATAGTACCATGCGTGTATGAAGTTGTAGGCACAAACATGATCTTCAATAAAACTGATTGCTACCACATATATGGTTTAGATATGTATGAATAAGGACGCGACACCTAAACACACAAAAATATAAGGAAAAAAATATCGCACAAAGAATAAAGCTCACATAGGTATGAATAGGACTTTGTACCGACACAATAGCCTCGAATCGGGATTGATCGCCCCTTGGATGAGCATTTTATCAGCACATACCAGTTGAGAGGCATCCTGTCCCGTGCTCACACAATGCCAAGAACTTGAGTGGGTTCGGATTAACCTTGAAATCGGTGCCATTAGGTGGACGGACTTGGAGTATTTTATCCCAAATATGGTGAATTTATGATTTAGAAAAAGCTTTTTTCCAAATCAAAATACGACTAGAAAACATGCTTCGCTGTCTTCAATGTATGTGGCAGGATATGGTGGCAATATAATAAATGAGTAATTAAGGACAAATCACCCATCAGGAGCTAATTACATTCACCTTTTTTATTGTATAGATGGGTGAACGAGCTCACAGCCCTCCTGGTATTAAGTGGTTACCGGAGCCCATAGACATCTACAATGTAAATGCCGCCACCCACACTGAGATATGAGTTCTAAGGTCTCAATATAGTCTGGCCCACCCTTCAAACCGAAACGTACTGTATAACGGCAGAAATAGGCAGGGTGGTGGTACCTCTCCGTGCGGACTCACAAAAGGTCCTACCACCAGTAAAAACCCTAGCCCTAAAACTAAACTAGCTAAAACTAAACTAGGAGTTCCTCTACTATGGGAACCAGAAATTAATATATATACTTATACATACGAAATTATTTATATACACGTTAAAATAAACGTAAAAACCTGTTCATTACAAGAATGCTTGGCCCATGTGGAAATTACACTTACGACTCTCAGCCTTACAGTCCTTCACTCAGAGTCGCTAACTTCTGTGTCTGAACGAGTCAGTCAGTATGTAATGATTGTGCTTAATCTGAAAAGCGGTAATGGGTCAGCACCACAAAAATCATTTTTTAAATTTTCATTATCATTTATGTATTTAATTAATTGACCTCGTGTGACCGTTCGTAATTTTTAGTACCCCCTGAGGTACTAAGCCAAATAAATACCTTTCTTGAAGTCTCCAAAGACAACGGTGCAATGTTTCAATATATGTAACTGAAAAAACAAAATGGACTGACTGCATAGAGCACTAACAGAGAAACAGAGTCAAAAATATTTATTTAAAAAAAAATGAGATCATTTATTTAAATTGTACTCTTTTAAATACACTAGGTATTTTTGTATAGTCAAAATAATAAAAAAATGCTGTGCTAGTGCATTTATTTTTATGATTGCAAGAAATACGCTGTCTTAGCAGCTATGTATAAATCTTGGGAATTATCTTATACATAAAATTCAACCTAACATAATTTTTTAATTTTTTGACAATTTTGTTGTTGTTATAATGATGCATTATGTAGTTGAATGAGGTTTTGTTATTTTTATATTCCCTCATCGTTCACAACGCTACATGCCTCTTTCACTCATTTACCACATCCTTACACACTTACAATAAAAAAAAATTTTGTATACTCTGAAAATTCCCAAGAAGTCATAAATGTATATGGCAAAACAACGTTGGACCGATGACTTGCGGCGATATGCTGGAAAAGATTGGATGCGGAAGGCGGAGGATCGTTCATTGTGGCGGACTATGGGAGAGGCCTACATCCAGCAGTGGAGAGATACAGGCTGATGATCATGAAAAAAACAACGTTTTCCGGGTCAGTTAGTAATATATGAATTTTAAGGAAATAAAACTTACAACATTCGGGCATTACATCGCACTTCGGCATATTTATTTTCAATCCAGCAGCTCTGTTCAATCCGCTGACATCACACAATACATGTTCCATCAATTTCGTCTACTAAATCGTTCAATCTTGTATAAAATTCATGGGGCAAAGCACTGAGGAGAATGATAAATAAGTTGGAGGCTCGGCCGAATATTCTCATTTAATACGTGACTTGTTTTGCGAAAATATCCAAAGATATGAGTAACCATATATATATATGGTTAGGGTATTTATCTATCAAGTTATTTATACAGGGAATCAATGATGTTTCAAAGAAAAAATATACAATTCCAGAACACGATGAATTAATATTAAAGGTGAACTCTTTATTATTTTAAATAGTACCTATATTATTTAATTATGTAAAGAGATGATTGATTGCAGAAACAAAATGAAATAAGCTCGGGTAGATAGATGGAATTATCGTAATTAAACGTTCTATGTATAGATTAAAACAAAAGTAGAAGCCCACAAAAGCGAAATTAGGATTACGAATTATTTATTGTTTCTTTTATTACGGAACCAGTTTTTTGTGTTACATTAATTACCTTAAGGCTCCCTTACATAGCACGGTCTCGTCACGCAATCTGTTGGCATAATGCCTCGCCGAGCAATACCGGATGTGCCGACTAACGTCCGGTCCCGGAAAATCGCAGACAGAGCAAGCTCTATTTTATTGTTTTCGTTTAAAAAAAAAAACTCGGAGATGAGATAGAACCGGTTGCCTGCGGTGAATCTAGATTTATTTATTGGGAATAGAATTTCTACGAAAAAACCGTTGTCATATTTTAGTTTAGTTTGCTTATATTTTTTTATTAAATACATGTAGATACTTGAGAAACAATAAATCTCAATTAAAACTACATTCACGAATCTGTGATCACGAAAACTGTAAAGTATGCGAAATAAAGAACCTGATTTTAAAACGTAGAAGTAATTTTAATTATTTCTACGAATCATGGCAATTCAAAATAATTTGTTTTTTGGCAATTCAAACGTTCATAAAACATACATGTTGAATGTCAAAATAAGGAATTTCATTTACGGTACCAAAATACCAAAATAAAAAGACCCATGAGAGAATTTGTGAAGCGAATTCATGTTTTTTTTTAAATTATAATTTGATATTTACGTTCTTCTAAATTTGTATAGTTATAATATATTTTTTTAAATAAAATCATAATTATTATGAATACAGACGAAACGGCCTGGAACGAACACGTAACTTACAATACTTATTAATGTTTATTTATTTAATATAATATATAATGTATTAGTTTATACATTTAATTTATGAACAACGTATTTGTTTTAGTAGTTTTAAGCAGGCTTGTTCGGTCTATATCTAGGTGCTTAATATATTTATGTATAATTTAGTTAAATAAATTAATAATTGAATTATTTATGTTTTAATTAAATATGTACATATGTATAAATTTAAACATATTCAAGTACGGGTATATCAGTTTTTAGTTCCCATATTTCAGATTATCCTGGAGTACTTACTTGGGTGTGAAAAATATATTCAAAGGCTACAGAAACTCATATTTCCACTTAATGATTTAATATTGTGCAGAGTTCTAACAACGCAAGTCTTGATTTTTTTTATTGCTTAGATATGTCGACGAGCTCACAGCCCACCTAGTGTTAAGTGGTTAAGTGGAGCCCATAGACATCTACGACGTAAATGCGCCACCCACCTTGAGATATAAGTTCTAAGGTCTCAAGTATAGTTACAACGGCTGGCCCACCTTTCAAACCCAAACGCATTACTGCTTCACGGCAGAAATTTTATGTAAATGTCTGGTGGTAAAAATTATCAATTAACTATAAATAAAAAAATACAGGTATTTCGTATCCAAGAGGAAATTTAGGGTTTCATGTTTTTTTGCCAATAAGAATAAAATCATAAAGAGAAGAATTCGTACAGCGTTTTTCTTCGGGCGTTGATCATCATTCAATGTCGAACAGTAATGAGGCAGGTCTCGTTGGTTTCGTTGACACGGCATACATAAATCAGACGAAATTATTCAATCACGCCCCTACACTTAAATGCGTTTCAAGTATTCAATTCAGCTTCAATAAGAACACACATCCAAACATAGTCTTGTATTTATGAATTTCCTTCACAGTATTCATTTCGATTAATTGAAATTGGACATGAATTAGTATTGTGAATGTCTTCTAGTCTAAATACGATTGGCTTTATGAGATATTTATTATTTATGGGATATTTGCGTCACAATTATGCTTATTTAAATCCGCACCCATACAATTTAGCGAAGACATCTTTTACTGTTTGATGTTGTGGTGCACTCTGTGTGACAAGAAACAAAAAAATACACATTTCATTACAATTTTAGATACTATATAATTTATCTATACACTTATTATATATTATGACTCTCGCACGCGTATTTTTTTTTTATTACCCTAGTAGGCATATGAGCGTACGGCCTGATACCGTACCTGATACTGAGTGGCTACCGTCGCCCATGGACTTCAGCAATGCCAGGGGCATAGCCAAGCCACTGCCTACCGTTAAGTACTCTCCACAAGCCTCGGTTGAAGAAGGACATATCGTGGCGCTCGGGAAACACCGTGGAGGGGAGCTCATTCCATAGCCGGATGGTACGTGGCAAAAAAGACCTCTGGAAACGCACTGTGGATGACCGCAGTGGCTCCAGGTAGTATGGATGAACTCTACTCCGGTGGCGGGCGGTGCGATGGTAAAAACGAGATGCCGGTATCATCTCGAACAATTCCTCAGAGCAGTCCCCATGGAACATACGGTACAAAATACAGAGGGAACCGAAGTCCCTCCGCAGACCCAGAGGTTCCAAACGATCTGTAAGAATGGGACTATCGACAATCCGAACGGCCCTCCTCTGTATGGAGTCAAATGGAAGAAGCCGGTATTTGGGAGCCCCGGCCCAGAGATGGGAGCAGTACTCCACGCGAGGCCGGACTTGTGCTTTATAAAGCAAAAGCCTTTGTCCAGGCGTGAAGCACCGCTTCGCTCTGTTGAGGACTCCCAGCATTTTGGACGCCAACTTGGCTTTGCCTTCCAAATGAGTCCGAAACTGGACATCGCTCGAAATGTCGACCCCAAGTATCCCGATACTCTCGGAAGGTTGCAGGGATACTCCTTGAAATTGCGGCGCCATGACAAAGTGGTCCATCTTCGCAGTGAACGCGCAAACTTGTGTCTTTAACGGGTTGAATTGAACCAATTTCAATTCACCCCATTTGGAACGTGGCAAAAAAGATCTCTGGAAACGCACTGTGGATGAACGCAGTGGCTCCAGGTAGTATGGATGAACTCTACTCCAGTGGCGGGCGGTGCGATGGTAAAAACGAGATGATGGGATCATCTCAAACAATTCCTCAGAGCACTCACTCCCTGTGGAACATATGGTACAAAATACAGAGAGAACTGAATTCCCTCCGCAGACCCAGACACCATTCCAAAAATAAACATCGATTGGTAATTAAATTTTTTTAAGAGCCGCGACTGTCGTTCTTAACGCGCTTTACATTCGTAGCTGTTGAGTTTGTGCGAGTAGCGGTGTCAAAAAGTTTATTTTCGCTTTTGAATTGATCATAAGAATTATTTTGTTGATTTAAAAAAAAGAGTGAAAAAGAAACTATAACACAATTCACCTGGCAATTTAAGATCACCGCGAGCGCTCTGTCAGATTGTTTTTAAAAAAGCCGTCACAGCTAAATTTCTTACCTACACGCCGATCTTAATTGTTGTACGATCGGTGCTTAAGGTCGAATCGTGGGCCGATTAAATCTCGGGCCCGATCGAAGGCGTTATTCCGCGAGGCTTTTTTAATTGGGCACATTTTCAAAAATATTTCCGTGTTTTAAGGCAAGCGATTATTTCACTTTAAATAATGTAATTGAATTAAGGGCTCCTTAGGTAACGCCCGTTTTACCATATAAAAAATAAAACTGTGATACTGCTGAATTATTAATTGAATTATGTGATAGGTACAAATTGTTTGGACGTGATACACTTATCTTCATTTATTTTATACAATAATTGGTTATATTGAATACGGCAGTAGCAAACTGTTACGGGTTCAGCCCGCGGCTACCTTCTACATCGTTATAATTATGAAAAGCTTCTGAGCAACGAACTTCGGCAATTGATTTTTATCGTGACGACATTATTATAGCACCCGATAAAAAATACACAGTTGGCTTACCGATTCATTCTATATAATTATGTTTTATTTATGGTCGAAAAGTCTATTATCTATAGACAAAACTAATATTTACGGCTAAATTGTTTCGTCACAGTCAACGAACGTTTTTGGTGGCCATAAAAATAATTGATGTTTGAGTTTGGTTTTGGGGACAGAATGAGATTTTTTATTGACACGACATTAGAAGCTTCAGATTTTTGGTAGATTTTTTGATTTTCATGTTTTTATTATTTTGACGTAACGTATAGAAAAATATTTTGACTAAGCTTAGAACTAGTACTGCCAGATCACACCTCCGTGTCTTTATCTATTTGGTGAAAAAATATGCCCAATTCTTGAAACGAATGGCTCGCCATTTGTAGTAGGTACGTTGTTGCAAACCCATAACCTTCTAAGAAATCCTAATGCAATAATGAAACGTTTTAACCTATGTTTTGTTTATTATATGTTGCTTTAAAATTCAGAATTTAAATAAAAATACAAAATTATATCATATTAATGTCTGCACTTGCCTAAAAATTACCAAAAAATGATATTATATTCAGTGTAAAGACACCTTTACGTCTTGGATAAGAAATTTGTTGCATAACAGAACCTAAAAAACTTATGTCAAACTGTCGAAGCAGGATAATCTCGGGGATCGGATCGAAACCCAGCCAGACGCTTCACAAGAAATTTATGCCCTAACTTTACACATCACTTTTTCTTATCTTCGACTTTGTGAAAACCGAGTAATCTATGCTCTTTAGTGCGGTTTCTCAACTACAGAGTTCTTGTGAACTTTTAAAAATCTGTGAATATTCATGAGCTTCAACAAGACTAAAATTTTCATCTCGATTCGTCTATAACGCTAACATTCACATCAATTCCTAAATACTTAAAGTAATATCTCTTGTGCATGCAATTTTTTACAAATTAAAATAACTGCACATATTTATCGAAATTACTTCGAAGTCCGCGAGCACTTAAAGGCCATTTGTATGTGGCAAGTTTCTGACGAGATAAACTGTGTACCTAGGTCATTTAAAAAAGTAAGTTACAATCTTGTAAGCTGGAATCTTACTACGTACGCGCACTGTGGGTGGCTCAGTCTTCGGTTATCTTACCACGGTCCTTAATGACAGCTATTCGGTAATGGCTCACGACTAAAGCAAGGATGTACTTTTATGATAATTAGTACGATCCAATATTTATTCGTGCCGCTTTATAGGCCGCTCTTTTATCTTCTTGTTTATTGGTATTGCTGCTTCCAATCCGGCTTACCAAATGCTAATTAGGTGTTCAATTTAGCTTTTAAGTTTTAAGAGCGCCAATGCGATATTGAGTGAATTTGATTCACTTGATTTGCAAAACGGCTGTTTAAGTAATCTTGGAATCAAAATGTGTTTTTTTTAATTAATATAAACAGAATCAGATTTGAAAAATCTTTGAGTTTTTTCTTGTATTTACACGAGTCGTTGACATAATTTAAACTTTAATACATTAAATGCTCCGTGACAATCATTCGGGACAACGAAAACTTAAAATTATTTGAAACATCGAATATAATATAATGATATAAATAAACACGAGATTACACTGTAAAAGTAATTTTGTTATTTTAATAAACTTTAAGTTGATTCCTAAAATGCTTAGTAGGTAAAGCAATCGATTATAGGCACCCTAATTTCAATGTTCAATTTCAAATTTCGACGCATATTGAGAGATTAACCATCTATCTTTGTAATAAGCTATAGAGGCTCACAAACTTACCCTACTCACAATATTAGTTGAAATATGAGAAGACAGGGTATTAGTCAGGCAAACAAGGTAAGATTACTGAATGATCTCACCGGATTTACTTTGAAGTCAAATCAGTAATAAAAATATATATTCATATATTCTTTTATAGGCGCTTGAAATTGTCATGTGAAATGGAATGCTACAGAACCATGAGCGACGTGGACCACATTCTATCTGAAGGGCTGTCTGTACGTATGCTTTTTATGAAAGAAAAAAAAACATTTCACATAATAATATGTTCGACTTGTAAGTGATTTATTTTAGATTTGAATTGACATCTACTCTTATACTAACGGATTTTATTCCTTCGTTTCCTTTGAGTTACTGGTAGTAGGAGCTCTTGGGAGTCCGCACGGGTAGGTACCACCACCCTGCCTATTTCTGCCGTGAAGCAGTAATGCGTTTCGATTTGAAGGGTGGGGCAGCCGTTGTAACTATACTGAGACCTTAGAACGTATATCTCAAGGTGGGTGGCGCATTTACGTTGTAGATGTCTATGGGCTCCAGTAATCACTTAACACCAGGTGAGCTGTGAACTCGTCCACCCCTCTAAGCAATAAAAAAAAAACAACGAAATATTACTATAATGACTACATATATACGACTCTTGAGTTTTTTCTGTATTAGAAAAAATAATTACATTTAATTACATAGTTTTCTTACTGTCTATCACTAATACACAAATATTTTCCAACATTTACTGAAAATAACTCTAAGCAACAAATAAAGACTGAAATATCAAAATCCAGCGATCGATTAATACCGGGACTCATACAAAATACACAAATAATAAATCACTTTTCTATACTAATATTATAAAGAGGAAACATTTGTTTGTTTGTTTGTTTCGAATAGGCTTCGAAACTACTGGACCGATTTGAAAAAATCTTTTTCCATTAGAAGCCGACATTGTCCCTGATGAACATAGGCTACTTTTTTTTATTTTTTTTTTATTTTTTTTGCTTGGTTTTTTGTGTGTTTTAATGTTTCCGAAGCGAAGCGAGGGCGGGTCGCTAGTAATAAGATAATTGTATAACGTATGGCGTTATTATACGGTGACTTGAATAGCGATGTCGTATTTCACAGATAATTCATTGAATAATAAATTCAAACCCGTTGATCTTGCTAACGATCATAGCAAGTTTCAGTTTAAATTAGAAATGCTTCTCGTCTTTGCTTTTGTATAAACGCATCGATCAGTATCTTATTTCAATTCGTTTCACTTCCAATCCATTCATTATTCATTAACAACAAATTACTAAGGCTTTTATTAGCCGGACTATCAACACTGTGGTAATTCGGATCGATACCTTCCTTTAACTACATGCACATGAATGTCACCCCACGTCCAACCACACGGGCATTGCAAAATGCAACTCACTAGCATGTAGTCTTTAACGTAGCGGAATAGAGACGAAAACGCCTTGCGCAATTGCATTATTGACCTTGTGAAAACGTGCCTAGATCTCACTTCCAGGCGGTCAGCTGCGAGCGATGGCTAATTAAGAACCTAACCTCAGAGGCTCGGTGGCCTAAGGTCTGCTTAATAGGAACTAAGCGAGCTACTGAACCTGTCTTTCCAGGCATTAGCAACGTTTGTCGTTACATTTTATGAAGTAAGGGATACGTTTTAGCGCATTGAGGATCCTTTATAATTGCACATTTTGCATAATTTATGTTTTAAGTAAAATATCTATGGGAAAAAATTGAGTTGGTTGGTTCAAAAATCAGTACAGTACGGGGCGATGTGTTATCTATATATATAAAAATGAATTGCTGTTCGTTAGTCTCGCTAAAACTCGAGAACGGATGGACCGATTTGGCTAATTTTGGTCTTGAATTATTTGTAGAAGTCCAGCGAAGCTTTAAAAGATATATGAAAAGGCTTGAAATTAAATAAAAATAACAATTTTGTTTTTCCTTTTGTTTGTTTTAAGTTTATTTTATACAAAAATTTTGGTATTTTATTTATCGATTGAGGTACTATGAAGTCTGCCGGGTCAGCTAGCCACTAATAGAAATTTCCTTTTGCTTCTTTTAGAAATGAATTATTCTGTATAAAAGTTGATCAACTGTATTTAAATTACATAGAGGAAACAGACAAAATTAAATATTATCTTAACGAATCTTTGATGAATTTCTAATTTGCCTTACTATGAATCTCATAATATTTTAATGAAATGTACCTACTTTCGCAGTAATCTTACACAGTTATTAATTTTGTCCTTAATGAACTTAATAAAATATAATGAAGTAGTCGCTTCATCGGGCAAAATCTAATGAAAAATAACTTATCTAAAAGTTGTATATACCCACATTATCATGAATTTATATTCACTTTAAATTTCAACCGTTAACAGTTCTAACACCAAAAATGTATTAAAATGATATCAATAAATTTTTGTGTTGTATATAATTAGTGTATATTACTTGAACCAATAACTCGATTTAGCAGGACGTAACTTAACGTCCATTAACGAAAAACACTACTCACTCTGACAGTACGTTAGCTGTTTATTTACATTGTTAATTGCTCCGTAGAATTGTTTACAGCCATCTCCTTTTCCATCGCTTCACCACCAGAGCTAAGTTTATCTCTACGACATAGAAACAATATTTAAGAATACAGCACGTATCTAGAGGTAATTATTGCCATTTTTAATCTGGTTTTTCATGAGTGCTTTGATCATATGAGGTTTGAACGGAGTGTTCCGTGGTGGGCAGAAGCTTAGGTGTATCCCTAACATTACTGATTTCCATGTATTATGGCGACCTGTGGCGGTCATGTGAACACAGCAGCTTTTTCGATAGTTGCGTGTGAACTTGAACGTGAACGCTTGGTGCTGTACTAGCCCAAGATATTAAAAATTATGATAATAATAAATAATTACTAAATTACGCTTCAAATCGGAATGCACGATTGTCTTGGGGCGAAAATAGGTAGTACGGTGGGACCAATCCGTACAAGCCCGGCACGTTTACTGTCAGTAATTTTAATAGGGGTCTACATTAATAGTTCTGTAAATTAAACTATGAGACAAAAAAAAAAAAGTTTATTTTGTATATACGAAAAATTATATTATATTAGTTAAGTTATTACAGATGTTACTTATGGAATGACTAATGTTCTTGAGCGACCGATATCCACTCACCAGCAGATTAGTAATAAGTTCGTGCCTGTATTGAAAAAAAAAAGTTTTGATTTTAGGATTTTCGCGAATCGACAAGGACACGGCTGAGCATACGTTCGCGCACTGATTCGCGTGGTTGGGTGAAACTCCGTGTCCTCGTTTTGAATTAAGACCGGATTTGTTGCCGTCTAACGTTGTGGCTACGATTCTCGGCAGCGACGAGTTCTGGAAGGCAATGTTCAACTTCTGCGTCCCCACCATATCGCAGAAGGAGGCGGCGGAACCAGAGAGGGAGAGCGCATCGGTCTCCGCCAAACCAGGGGACGGAGAAGGGTTTTTCCCCAGCTCCGATCCCTGTAGAAGGCGACTTCTCGAGGCGAGGTCACATAGCGCGTTACCTGCACTCTAGCGCGTAGCATGGAATTGCTGTGTGAGAGCAACTGGTTGGCGATGTATCGCAATCGCATTCCGACCTGGCAAGCTGGTTCTGGTTCAGTTAGGTATTTTGGGACATCGGCAACCTGAGGTGACCTAACGGGTTGTTGTACCGAGACGACCGACATAGGATCGTACACTATCGCCTCGACGATACGTCGGTCGGGCGTCCTAGACGTGGGGTCGCGAGTCTGTTTGTAATATTACTTCCCTACTTTGCCCTAGTTTTGACCCCAGGTGGAGATCTGACGTCGGGTGCAATGGTACAAGGGGAGTCGTTTGGTGGGCTGGACCTAAAAGACATCTTTGCTCTGCTACTAACATCTGCAAACCGTCAGGTCTCACAATACCCTGCGCGTCCCTTAAGCGCGGATACCTCGTCTGAGGGTCGGCTCACTGCTCGAAAAAAAGAAGGGTTATCGCGAATCGTAAAATAACTCTTATTATTTTATATTATAATTATAGTTACTAAAAAACGATAAATAGCAATATGGAATTTTAAATTTAGTTTTATTCAATGAAATGCGCCTCTAAAGTCCCTAGAGCCAAAATAGTGTCTCTCTGTCTATAGGTATAACGTAGAGAGAGTAATAATCTATAATAGAACCAAACAAAAAGCGATCAATGAATATTCCTTCAATAGTAATATATTATTATTAATTAGTTATACAACATATCGGTGTTTTCCGAGCGCGTAGACAGAGTAATAATCTACAATAGAATTAAACAAAAAAACGATCAATGAATATTCCTTCAATAGTAATTCATTATTATTAATTAGTTATACAATATATTGGTGTTTTCCGAGCGCTATGACATGTCCTTCTTCAAACGAGGCTTGCGAAGAGTACTTAACGGTAGGCAGCGGCTTGGCTCTGCCCCTGGCATTGCTGACGTCCATGAGCGACGGTGACCACTTACCATCAGGTGGGCCGTATGCTCGTCTGCCTGCAAAGGCATAAAAAAATATTATATCAACTTGAAGCATTCACTCTATGCCAAATCAAAACTAAAAAAATTCCTTAAATTTAATCATTCGTCTCAAAACATCTAAAATTGTCCTGTTTCGGCGACGATCCAACTGACGTCACCTGAGACGCCTGGTGGATGAATAACAGAATTTTCGAGATATTTTATTGCCTCATAAAGCCAACTAGATTATTTACATTGAGTCTCGTTTATAACCAATATCTTTCTTCTTCGCGGAAGCTAATTATTACTTCCTTCCTTAAATTAAATTAATGTTTTATGGATTTACTTTGGCCTCCCCTTCAAAATTAATGTACAGATAATGAGTCATATATATAGGGATTTTGGTGATCAGATAATGATTCCTACAGAAAAAAAATGTCTTTAGCTATGTAGTCTGTGAGACAAAAACCTGAAGTTAAGGGTAGCCAAGATATGCTCGTAGGTCATAAAGATACCCGATGTTAAGGTGTAGGTACCCAAAGCCATACATCGCAGTACAATATCCAGCACCTACATGTCTCAATTGCATAGTAATTGCGCAAACTAATTTTATTTGAGGAATTAATTCATTCATCGTGAACGCCATTTGTGAAAATGTGTTAAATAACTATTTCATTATACCTATAAAATAATATTGGCATATATCTGCGGGATTTGAACACCGGCATAGACGTATTGCTCCGTTTGAGTACACCGGACGTCTTATCCTTAAGATCACGGTGACTTACGTACTACCTACCCAGTTATAACTGTAAGACTCGGATTCCAAAGCCAGGAAATAAATACACAGATTGCAGTAGTTTACTTAATTCTGTATCGCTTTATTTATAACTCCACTTGTACAATCTTTAGACATCTGTTCACTACCGAATATACCGCTTTCTGTTTCGTTTTTTCAGACTACCGCCTTTTTTATTACGTCACGTCCCCACTGCTGTTATTGCTACCACCAACAGTGCTCCTATTTGGCAATCCGAAAATTGCCTTAACATTAACAAATTTTATTATTTTACAACAAACCTTACATGATATTAATAAATTCTTTGCAAGTTTTTGAAATTAATTATGCGATTGAGTGTTTCAGTGACTAACAAAGGAAAATAATATCCAAATGCGATAATATCCAGTTTATAATCAGTGATTATCATTAAAAAATCTGTTGACGCATCGTTGAATAGTGAAGATCATGTTATTGCAATTTCATAGGCATTCATACGATTTTGTATGACACACAATGATGTTTCCTTTGAAAATTATTTCAAAAACCCCACAACAACACGTGGCTTCACGTTTAAGTTTATTGGTTGAAGGCAGCGTGTATCTTCCAACTTTATGATGGGCACGCCTCTTTATTTCCTGAAGACAATAATACCGATTGAAATTTTGTAACGTACAAAACAAACCGTTTGTTTTCTAAAAAAATATTACTACAACTTAATGTTTTAGTTCTATAAAAGTCTACGTTTACTTAAGTTTTTAAAATCATTTGAATATTAAAATTAATGAAAAATAATTGGCTTTGGTCCTTTACCAAATTTATTACAAACAGTCTCGGCTACAATTAGAATTAGAATAAAAATCTTAAATTGAATATTATTAGGTATTTTAAAAGTCCATAAATTTTTATTCATGAATGCTGTTCGTAAGCTATTTTGAATTAAGCTTGTGAAGTTCTTTTACTAATGTCAATGAGCTTACAGTCGTTTGCAGTAACGACCGTAATAAGTTTACCGACTTGGTGACGCATTAGATGATTCTACTCACTCCTAGACCGACGGTCGTGTGTTCGAGGCCCACTGCGAGCAAACGTTCGTGTAACAAACTGGTTTGCTTAGTCTATTTACGTTCTTTAAATTGTTATGCTTAACTAAGAAGCGCTTTATTGAGCAGTGATACCCATTATTTAAACTTGATAACAGTGTCTAGTTTATCCGTTAGTCTAGTTCGTTTATTACAATGAATCTTAGTTTAACGCCAGGTGACTCTGTGCGAATTATCGAAATACGAAAATAATCGAGCAGATTATTTATTTATTTATTTAATACTAGCTGACCCGGCAGACTTTGTAGTGCCTCAATCGATAAATAAAACAAAATTGTTATTTTTATTTAATTCCGAACATTTTCATATTTATCTAACCTTTTAAACCTTCTCTGGACCTCCACAAATAATTTAAGACCAAAATTAGCCAAATCGGTCCAGCCGTTCTCGAGTTTTAGCGAGACTAACGAACAGCAATTCATTTTTATATATATAGATAACTAGCGACCCGCCCTCGCTTCGCTTCGGAAACATTAAAACACACATGAAACCAAAAAAAAAATAAAAAAAAAATTAAAAAAAAGTAGCCTATGTTCATCAGGGACAATGTCGGCTTCTAATGGAAAAAGAATTTTTCAAATCGGTCCAGTAGTTTCGGAGTCTATTCGAAACAAACAAACAAACAAATCTTTCCTCTTTATAATATTAGTATAGATTTCCGTATACCTACTTAAAATCAGAGAGGTGGTGAGCTCATCTTCTCATCTACTACACAGCCCATTTTGAGGCATGAGACCGTAGCCGCATTGGAAAATAGATAAACCCAAGCATGATCATCATACCTTACCACCAGTACTCAAGGTACAAATTTAACTCTTAGCAAAATAACAAGAGGCTTTTTTTTCCTACCTAAGCTGATAGCCTTGAGAGGCTATGTCAGCGAGACCGGGTGAGTTGGTGAGCTAACGGGGCTCAAACGGGAGTGTTGCTAACACTGGCCCTAGCAAGAGCAGTGCTTCGCAGAATCTACCACTGGATCGGAAACGCGACACACTGAGAAGATCCTGCGATAAACTCGGTGGGCTAGTAGCGCAAGGATTAAAAGATCACGTATGCTTGCTTTATAGATGGCCAGACTATTATATGCGAACAAACCGCTGATCTTAGGCCACTTTTAGTGCTCTGAGGAATTGTTCGAGATGATACCGGCATCTCGTTTTTACCATCGCACCGCCCGCCACTGGAGTAGAGTTCATCCATACTACCTGGAGCCACTGCGGTCATCCACAGTGCGTTTCCAGAGGTCTTTTTTGCCACGTACTACCCGGCTATGGAATGAGCTCCTCTCCACGGTGTTTCCCGAGCGCTATGACATGTCCTTCTTCAAATGAGGCTTGTGGAGAGTATTAAGCGGTAGGCAGCGGCTTGGCTCTACCCCTGGCATTGATGTTTTTGTTTGAATAACGGACAAACATATTAATATTTATTTTTATTTATATGCGTTGCAGATCTTCGGTTCGCTTGCTCTGTAAGTTCACTCAAGTGATTTATTTATTAAATTTAACCTTTTTCAGTTTCTGTTTGCATTTTTGAATAGATTTTTGAGACTACTGTAGAAGCTTGAGTTTATTTACGGCTTAATTTAACTTATACGTTAATTACACAGAACAGAGGGGAAAAAGATATTGGTCTCGCTACTTTTCTAGAATAAAATGGAAACAGGCAAAAAATACCCGAAACTGTGCTGCAAACGGTATCACATAATGTGGAATCGGCGTACAATAAATTTCCTCATGAAATAGAGGTGCGTGCGGCGCGGGCATGCACAATAATAAATAAATTTTATTGTGACCGTGTGTGCACCGAGCCTTTGTTTCACCTACTTATTTATTCGTGCTACCCCGTTTCTGTTGCATTTTCGCATGTATTCAAAACTTTATTTAAATCAGGATTACGTTTTTTGTTTTTCCTCCTATACTGTGTTGTAGCACAGTGGCTAAATGTATAGTGCTTATTATTATTGCTATTACTACTTATTACTATTATTATTACTACTTACTTACTACTACTTATTATTATTATTAGTACATTTTATTATTAGCTACTATGCAATAAACAAAAAATAAATAATCCAAAATGCTCATAATAATAATATTTTATTGCATATTTTTAGTATGTTTTACGATTAATAGTTTAGATTGGCCCATTACTACTTTCTTTGGTCACGTTCGTCATAAAACAAGTAAATATCGTTGAATATTTGAGAACTTGAGAATGAAAGTATGTTCTATGGCTTAAAATCGTTTTTTACCATGGTGATCCCTATTAAATATATGAAATACTGCACTGTCATCAGTCCGTCTGTCATTTGTATTTTATTTTTAACGACAGCAATAACTTTTATTTTAGTATCGAAACGATCAGAAACCATGGAAGCGTGCGGGTAACTCTACACTTGAATACGTTTAGAACGTAATAGGAATTTCAATTTATTCTATTTTTTACAGTAAACATTAGAAATGTCGAAATCTTTTTGTCATTTTTGTATATAAGTTTCGAGATGTTATTATTATTTTTATGAAAAAATTGAGTGTGTTACGAAATTCGGTGCAAATGATTTAATCTAAGTATACTGGAAAGAATCGGTTCTTTGAAAATTTTTTGTACCTTTTATCGTATCTTAATCATCTTAAGTTTATCGTATAGTTTATACTTTGTTATGACGAGATAAGTTGGGGGTCGTCATGATAATCGCCTTATCGTAGCCGCCGCTGACTACTCCCCGAATCCTGATCATGCAGGAGCCAGTCACCGTCGACGCCCTAGACACGTCCTTACGGATCCCTCAGATTCAATAACCTTTGCACTAGACGCCTTCAGCTCTAGGAGCAGGCTTAGGGACCTCGGTAACCGTACTCGTCGAACTCGACAAAGAGTTCGCCGTGCAACCTAACCCATGAATCAGCTCGCTGAGTTTCTCGCCGGATCTTCTCAGCGGGTCGCGATTCCGATCCGGTAGTAGATTCATTCGCGAAGCAGCTGCTCTTGAGCTGTTAGGTCTCCTTCGGAGGCGCTCGGGTAGCTGTTAGCAAATCCCACCCCTCCTGGCTGAGCCTTTGCTCGCCCACCTGTCCTGGTGAAACTGGAAAGGCCTCCGGGCCACCAGTAATCCTTCAATCATAAAAAAAAAAAAAAAAAAGTTGGGGGCGCGGAAATTAATTTGAGGTATCCAAAGGTTACAATAACCTTTTAATGCAATTTTAGGTTACTTCTCTACCGCCCAATAAAGGAGCCTTATGAATGTAGCCTTAGCGGTTGATTATATGTTGATTAAAGCAATCAACAATCTAAATATCCCTTTTTAAGGCTGCAAGAAGGTATGTAAGGTTTTATTTGTGTCCAAATAGTTATGAATTCATAATCGGCACATTGCTTAACTCAAAGCGCTTGCAATTTCAAGAGGAATTCTAATTCCATACTATAAAAAAAATAACATCCATAAATCGCAAAATCCATACATCACAATTGTGCTACATTGTAATTACGTAATCCGAACTGCCGGTTGTAACTCACATGAACGTAATTAGTAAAATCTATGTTCCGATATAACGCTTCACTCGAAAATCCGTAATCGCCCTAAAAAACATAGCTAGACACACTTGTATGTAAATAAATCACAACGATCGCGCTGTCGCAAATTATAGGGTGGTGCTCGTATGGGTGCAGCTCTGAGACAATCCTTAATAGTAGGTCGTAGAGGCCTAGATCTGGCTGGAGGCTATCTGAACTAAAGTCTGCGATTGCTTCGATATTGAAACCAAGGAGTGTGTTCTCAATACGATCCCACTCAAAATGTGACTCAGCGAAATAGGGCTGAATGCAAATTTGTTATAAATCAAGTCGATGTTGCCATTTTTTTAATTTATATTTTCTTAGCTATTTTGTTTATGTAAATCGAAAACAAACGCATTCAAATTACCCAAATTGTGCTCAGCTACATATTATAATAATATTATTTCGTCAAACATGTGTTTAAAATTAAAATATTGAGACAAAACCGCTGACGAAAACATTTTTTGTACTTTTCCGACTGACGAGTCGTCCGTGACCAAGAAAACTAAAGTATATCAAACGACGAAAAAAATATAATAAGTATAAAAATGAGAGATTAAACTTAATATTAAAATTAAAATAAAGATTAAAATTTTAATTTTACTAACATAGTTATAAGTATTACTCTACCTAGAACATAATATGGACTTAAGATGGTCTGAATTAAATGATTTTTATTTTATTTTTATTTTATTTAATATCGATGAGCATTTGTTATTTAATAATAGAATAGTACGCACATACCTTTCTAAGTAGGTAGGCATGTCAAGAGTTCCGTGGGAATATTACGAATGCATCGCTCGATGTAATACGGTTCTGATCTCAATATAAACACTAACTGTACTTCAAGTTAGATTGTACTGTAATGCTTTCAGTAATAATATATATAAAGCAATTCCATTTCAATTTATTTACTATGATCGGAGCTCAGGACAAGACAGTAATAAATTTTGTTTTTAAAACTAAAATGCGGTCTTTAATATCAGACAGAAATAGCGATTAAAACAAATATTTTATTTATTCGGTGAAATTGGTCCGATTATTTTATTGTCATCAGTTTTTGATATGCGTCAAAATTTTCGTTCGCCAAGTTAATTGGAGATCTTGAATTTGGTGCGAAATTACTTTGAAACATTTGATTAAATGGATAGATAAAGGTCGGGGGTATTAAAAAGGCGTGATAAAAAATATTCCTTTCAGGTGAAAACTATAAATAAAGACGATAGTGGACATAATAAGAACCAAGATATCTCCCGGTAAAGTTTTGCGACGAAGCTCGTAAATTTTCCACATCATAAACCAGACACCAATAGCAATTTTGCTTATAATACTTTGTGCTGCTATAATATTATCCGAATGCGGTTCCATTAAATAAATAGTATTTCATTCAGACGCATGAATAACGAACATAAAATTAACGTCCAACATTGTTAGCCTCGGTTTTCTCTGAACTCTACTGAAAATTTGTAATTGTAATTGAGATGAGGTGACACTTGGTACGCGACATAAAATTTTATGAGCATTCTCATTCATTCGACTTTACGATATGAGCTAAAATGTTTTCTTGTATTACTAGACGCATACGTCTGTTTCACGATGAATTATTTATTTTCCGTTCAAAAACCTCGAAATTCATTATATCCAGCCTCTTTGTCTGTTTAACTGCGAACTATAAAGTTGCGAGGCAAGTGAGAAATAATAAATCTGTGGATAACTCATAAATACGAACTAAGGACTTTATTTGACTTGACCGTTGAAGGAACGAAACACCTATAATTTTTACTTTTAATGACTCTATTTATTGCAAGAAACTTTGTACCGTGATGACTGTATGAAAGATTCGCATATCTGTCATATTTTATTACCTCCCCAATGGAAGGTAAGGAATGTTTGTCGAAAATTTAAAAGCCAATATAAATGGTTGCCATATAAAGTTGATAAGGCTTGTTCTCAGATGTCAAATGCAATTTTCAAAGGGATGAAACTTTATTTTCGTGTTCCCAAAGCGCACCTAACTAACCGTGATAAGAGTCAAAGAAAGAGGTTCGCAAACTTCACGACAAAATCAAGTTCCAAACTTATGGAACGTCTCTTTTCCGTACCTACGTTCAAAAAGTTGTTTTTTTTTTCGAATCAGTAACATAAAAATATAACATTATACGAGAAATATACGCTAACGACTCCGGTATCGAAAATTAAACGGATTTCAATTTATTTTGCAGATAAAATTAAAACCGTTTCGTTGGAATTTCAATTTATATATGTATAATTTAAATATAGACCGTCAATTTAATGCGGATAACGGCTACCAAATCCGCAGTGAAATAAAACTGTAGCGATTACAGTAAATGAGGCGAAATGTTGTATGTTAAGTGGCGTGAGCACTCACAGCGTACTCTGCTTAAGTTCTATATTCAAATACTTTTATTCCACTTACGGTACGCTAATGCACTTTTTCGTCGAGGTAGCCAGTAATAACGCAGTCCATTAGTTGTTTCGGCCCAAGGAGGCATCGAATTAGAGCTGGGAACAAAAATATCGACAGTTGAAAATGAAATAAAAACAAATGAAGGTTCTGAGTGGAAAACGTTAGCTCGCCCTTTTAAACGATGCTTCGAGCTAATATCAAACATAATAAAAGGCAGAGTAGATACAATCGCCGGGCTTAAGCAAACATTAGTGTCGGTTACCCATAAACTTTCTCACAACGGAACGTTTGGAATTGACCAGAATAACATAAGTTGAGCATTAAATTCCAAGAATCAAAACTATCGACTGCTTATAGAATTGACTGAGTAGTGAGCAAATAAAATAACAAACTGGTAAGAGGTGTTGTAGGTGCTAGTACATTCGCAATGCCCCTACTCGAACTCTGGCTCGTTACCAAGTCGCTTGTTTTATTCCATCTGTTTCTTTCTGTGTACTTTGCCACCGACTATGTTGTTGTGTTCTGAATTAAATTTAATGTGGTCCGAATGGAACCTTTATAAGCAAACGGATTTAAAATAAAACAACATTTAATGTTGCTTTTAATTATTTGACCAATTAAAGTTTTAATGCACTTAATACTTTATAATTGAATATTAACATTGTATACTGGAGTTCTGTAGTAAAGTTATAATTTAAAAAGATTGTTGTATTTTTAACTTACATTTTTTTATTGCTTAGATAGGTAGAACGAGCTTACGGTCTGCTTGATGTTAAGTGGTTACTGGAGCCCCTACACAACGTAAGTGTCGCCACCCACCTTGACACATGACATCTCTCAGTTTCACAGTACAACAGCTGCCCATCCTTCGAACCGAAATGCATTACTGCTCCACAACAGAAATAGGTACTGTGGTAGTACGTACCTGCGTATATAACACTGTGCTCATAACACGCCTTACCACAATACACGCCTTGCCACCAGTAAATGTACTACCAACAAAATAGTCAAGGACAATAGAATAATTTTATTACAGTGGCCAATTATCAGTACAGTGGTTGCAACAGTAAATTCAGCTTGAAGACTGTAGTATGTCATTATAACAATCGAAAGAAATAAAGCTGCCCATTCTATGGTGAATTCCTCATTGCATTTACAGCACACAAACGACAATAACATACATTCAAAAGCTATAAAATTGTAGCCCTTCGCCTCCCTTTGTTTCCATTAGTACTGTTAGTAAGTATGAAATTCCGCAAAGATGGTTATCGCATTACTAAGTATTTACAAAAAAGGGCTCGTTCCAGCGTAAAGCATGGTGTAGACATTTTAAATTGCGTTTTACTAATGCTGTTTTGGAGCAAGCGATGTAAGACGAAAATTAAATAATATGACCAGCGTTCGCTTTCTTTAACTACGCAGTGAGCCCACCTACTTTGCGTTATATTGCGGGTTTCACAAAATATGAACTAATAGCACAACTGGATTTATGCTTTCAATTCTCATAGACACAGCCCACTGAGTTTCTCGTCAGATTTTTTCAGTGGTTCGCGTTTCCGATCCGGTGGTAGACTAGTTGGTGGTGGTGGTGGTAGGTTAGAGCCCCGTGAGCTCACCTACACGTCAAGGAGAAGCTGAAATAGCCTCTCAAGGCTATCAGCATAGGTAGGGAAAATAAAGGTTTCAATATTCGTACATCTTCTTTGGAAACGATTACAAAATTTCCACCTTGTGTCAGTTAATACAATAATTATTTTGACATAGTCAATTATCCTACCTTTTTGGTCCGCCTCACATCACGGGTTGTAAAACTCGTTACTGAAAACAGGCCATGACCACTCTGCCAAGAGTGTAGCGACGTAGGAGAAAAAAGCGTCATCAACTAAACAAAATACAATAGACCGAAGTCTACTCAGTCGATCAAATATTAAATCAGGTCACCTATATCATATTTGTTTTCAATTTCCTGACCATTTCCGGCTGTACATATTCTCGTTCATAAAGATTTTCCGAACCATTGAGTTTGACCCTCAGTAATAACATTATTCAGAACAGATCGGCATTACAGAATCGAGAAGCACTTTAGTATGTCAGATTGATAAGTGATCAACGCATGACTTTTTGTTTTACCGAAATATCGCTGATCTATGGCATATTTTTTTGTTAAAAACACAGTGCGACCTATCGTGCGTTAATGTACTGTGCAAAAAATCTGAAACGTCATTGACAAATGTAAAATTTTCAATTCAATCAGATAATTCAATCAGATTTTGTAGTCGTCGTGGCCTAAAGGATAAGACGTCCGGTGCATTCGTGTGTAACAATGCACTGGTGTTCGAATCCCGCAGGCGGGTACCAATTTTTCTAATGAAATACGTATCTACTTAACAAATGTTGACGATTGTCTTCCACGGTGAAGGAATAACATCGTGTAATAAAAATCAAACCCGCAAAATTATAAGCGAAGTGAAGCACGTTCAGTTAATATTTTGAAAGCGAAAGTACATGATCTCTTTTTCAAAGTACATACGGATTGTTTGATTGTTTTGTAGTATGTTGTGGTTTATATAATTTATTTCATTTGATATGTATTTCTTATCTATGTATTTTGTATTTATGTATCTATGTATTTGTTTTGGCATTGTAATTATAACCTGGTATTCATTTTACTCATGTCTACTGTAATTCTTTAAATTATCGCCATGTATTAACTTTAACACAGCTACGCACTTCTTGATTCTTTCACTTCATCAACGAGGGTTAACTGGAAGAGAATGGCTGCATGGCGTTAAGTTCGCCTTTGTACAACACTTTTGTGCCATAAAGAATTTTCATTCATTCATTCATTCAACAGACTGGCAAATCTTAATAATATTAAATTTAAATGTTGAATTAATCTATCTTTCGTGTATTTCTTTCAACATGTAGGTAGGTACGCTATGTAGTACGCTAATAGTAGAAAATTACGCTGTATGGTTTATAGATTTATAGTCTATAAATTTATAGTTTATAGTTCACCTAGACCTCGAAAACAAATATCATTTTACAAAAATTTACTACTTGTTACCGGGAATCAAATTCCGACCACGGGGTTCACTTTAATAGCACGAAGCTGTTGTAGCTTTAAATCACTAGTGAAATAGTCATATTTAAGTATTACTTCAATCTTGATAAGCGATTGTCATTTCTAGTGAACGGTAATTCACATCAAGAATTCGTAACTTACTTTATGTTGGCACCTGTATTAAAAGTAATAATATGATTATGAACGATGCAAATGTTCATTGTAAATTGCAACGGTCACTGAAAGGGAATGTTTGGATTGTTATTAACTATTGTATTTTATTTAACTTTGTTAGCTATGGAGTTGATGCGATAGCGTTGAAACTTTGTATGGTTGATGTTGGCATTTTTCAGACGACTTTTTGGATAATATTAACAGCGTACACTGGTTGCGACCAACAAATAGGTAAATGTATTTACATGTAAGAATTTTCGCAAAATGTTATGCATTATCGTCTAAAGAAACCCTTAAGAAAAGAAAAAAATAATAATAACAGTTTTACGTGACAAAATTTAACAATAGTATAAGCGTTAGTGATCTTAATGCGCGCTATGTAAATCAGGGCTTCGTAATTACGAAGTGAAATATCCTTCATAAAAATCTATAAAGTAAACTTGTCATGCAAAAATACATAAGTTTATATTCCGTTTCGGTTGGGAAACCGATACTGTTGTTACCATAGTTTTAATTTTTTTTATAAGATAGAATTCCATATATTTTTAATTGAAATAAATAGTAGTTTATGGCTGAGAAATAACCAGGTTTTTTTTATTTCTCTAGATGAGCAGATTGTCTTCCGGTTCTCTTTTTCATTACTAGAGATATCATAAAGTGAGTGTTGCTGCCCATTTAACATCTTAATACGACAGACTAAGGCAGCATAGTGATGACAGGAAACAGACAAAAGGCCTCGAGGTAGGTAGGAAAGAAAACGAGTACCAGTAACTATTCGACCTATTTTCTTTTTGTTCCTATCGATTCCAGTTATCATATTATTTAAACAGAACGCGTGAATAATTTATATTATATAAAAATTATTCAGATAGTAGGACCTAGCCGTGTGAGCTGACAATACATTCTAGGACCAGTAAAAGTATTTTTTTTACCTGAAACAGGTAGCTCACCTGGCGCCAAGTGATTATCGGAGCCCATAAACAAAAATATCGTAGATGCCGCCCCCGACATCGAAATATAAGTTCCAAGTCTCACTTTTACAGTGTAACTAACGGCAACAAAGTTATAGAGGATGAGCCTACATGACTTCAGCACGGCAGGTCGTTTTTTATGTACCAGACAAAATAATTGTGAACGAGCAATATGGTTATTTTTACGCGCTGGGGTTCGGGATAAATAAAAAATTCTACCGAATTACAAGTTAACACTGTATTAGCACTTAAAACCCTCAACAAACACTTTAAAACTCTCAATTCGCTTCTTCCGCTTCGCTGCAGGTGATCCGTTCACTGTTTCGCTTCGAGTAGTGCCGATTATTGACTGACTGCGTGTCATCTCTGCAACGCTTTTATAGCAGATACCACATCCCTAGAATTTTCGAGAATATTCCACACATTTGCAATATTGTGTTTCTGACAATAGATGGCGTTGTGCTTCACGAGCGTTCTAGGTGCTACTCTATCCTTCGATATTCGTTCGACTATTCGGCGATAGATGGAATTACTCTTACCGGCGGAACACTATAATCGTAAGTGACATTTAGAGCGATGTCCCAACGTTTTAACAAAATAACGCCACCCTAATCCGTATGAGTCAGTGTGTGCAGATACTAGAATTTTAACCCCAGTCATCCACCAGGTGATACGTTGTCACGCAAATGACACACGTGCATTACGACGCGATAAAATAAATAAGATTTTATATTTATAATATCCTCTTTCGTCTCCTACCTGGTGTAGCATCGTCAGTTCGCTTTTTATAGTTCTCACACTCAATTTTTTCACTCATTTATAAGAATAAGCAAAAAATAATAGGACCCCCCATTTTACTTATTTCTACCAGTCAGAGCCCTCCTCATACCCCATTTAAAGAAGTATAGCACTCAGTATATCACCAATTGAAGCGGGCAACACGTTTTAAGTCGAATGGTACCTGGCACATAAGATGATGAATTGTTTATAAGCGCAGTGGTGAACTTTGCTCGAGGGGCAGATTGCGGGATGGTAAAACGGAGATGCTAAAATCTCCTCAAATACTAATTAGATCTCAAATACTTTACCCATTTTAAGCCGGCACGAGTACGTACCACAATCCTGCTAATTTCTGCCGCGAAGCTGTCATGGGTTTTTTTAATGCCCTTGTAGGCAGACGAGCATATTGATGATTGATTGATGGTGAGTGGTTACAGTCGCCCATGGACTTCAAAAATGCCAGGGGCAGAGCCAAGCCGCTGCCTACAAATTCCAATTTAATGTGTATCCTATATACGATACATATTATGTATATACATACAATACATTTGAAATTTCGATCTCATGTCTCAAAGTGAGCTTTGTCATTCATGAGATACCTTTCGAGATCACGCTAATAAAAATAAAATTAATATCGTTGAATAAATTACTCAAAACCTCGAAATTTGAGTTTTAATTAATGTGCTCATTTGAATAATGACTAGCTTAATTTACAAAATACGTTTTCGAGAATTCATTTTGAGCCGATATAATTTCAACTCAGAATGTGGTACGGCTTGAGGTGAGCAGACTGTTCACTCGTGGTGAATTCACTATTTTTCACGTACAGTTTTGTGGTCCAAAGAACAGGCTTTTTTTAAGTTATCAGAAATAATCAAACGAGCATAAAGCTTTTTTTAATATTAGAAGTTTTTTTTTATTGCTTAGATGGTTGAACCAGCTCACAGCCCGCCTGGTGTTAAGTATAAATTATAATTCTGCGGGTTTGATTTTTATAAACTAAGGTGAAGGTAACATTGTGTGATGTTACCTTCACCTTGTCCGGTGTCCTTCACCGTGGAAGTCAATCGTGAACCATTTTTAAGTACATATTTCATTGGAAAAAATGGTACCCGCCTGCGGGAATCGAACATCGTTGCATCGCTAGATACGACACGGATCGGACGTCTTATCCTTTAGGCCACGACGACGCAAAGTCTCATTTGTATTGTATCTTTGCAAAATTATAATTTGCGTAATTACTGGTGGTAGGACCTCTTGTGAGTCCGCGCGAGTGGGTACCACCACCCTGCCTATTTCTGCCGTGAAATAGTAATGCGTTTCGGTTTGAAGGATGGGGCAGCCGTTGTAACTATACTTGAGCTATTTAACTACCTTAGAACTTATATCTCAAGGTGGGTGGAGCATTTACGTTGTGGATGTCTATGGGCTCCAGTAACCACTTAACACAAGGTGGGCTGTGAGATCGTCCACCAATCAAAGCCCTAAAAAAAAAATTATAGCTGAAATACTAGCTAGACCAGCCATTTGGAAGTCTAGCCACCCAAAGTGTTTCTCGTACTTCTTGTGAAATTCTCCATCTATACTCCGATTCTTATTCAAACCATGTACTCCACAATCTTTTCCAAATAATAGGTCGTGAACCAAAAAACTATTAATTTGTAAGTAATATCGAGATAATTTCGATATAGACATTTCGCTGTCGGATCTCCTTACTAGTCGCGGCGGCGAACGTGAGTACCCGTGGCCTGCAAACGGTGCTGCGCGAATGGTTGCCTCATCCACCGCTTCGTCGTTCGCATCGCCGATCCCCGTGGCCAGGCCGTAAGTTGAACACATACCATCAGGTGAGCTATTCGCTCATATGCCGTCAAAGGCACAAAAAAAATATAACATCCGACCATCTACAATTTTCTAGCATACAAATAATGATAGAGTTATTATCATTGTTGAAAATTTATATTATAATTAGGTTAATTTTCTAACACGTATTAAATTTGCCTAATTACTGTTAATACGGCATATTGTGAATATGTCCTGTAATTCGTGTGTAACTCATGTTCAATGGAAGGAGATAAACTTGGTAAATAAATAGAGCTTAAATAAATAGATATGCCAACATAAATCATTAACAAGTGTATTTAACAAAGTTTGTTGAAGTGAAGCTTCTATAGGCGCGTTGAGAGTAAAATATTACTCGCGACAGATTCGTTACGGATAGAGAGAAAATATACAATTTAGGAAGATCGAGAGTGAGAAAATAGCCAGAGCGTCTCGCGAATCACTCGACCGTGGAGAGGGGGAAGGCAAGCTAGGTCGTTTTTCTTATACACATTCTGTTTACGGGCGTTGGCCACTAGATGGTTTGTTATTAGTTTTATTGCTCCTGTAGATGGCAGTAACATACTAACTAGCTTATATTTTATTTTTAATGACGGATTTCAAAAAAAAAACTATTTATAATTTAAAAGATATGTAAATGGTGAAGAGGTAATTTCTCTAATACACAGCATTCCCTATTACAAGAGAAATTTCATTTAAGAATGAAAAATGAAGAAAATCAAAATATTACACACCGCAAAAGAAGTTTCACTTCTTTCACGTGCACCAAGTTGCACGCGCACCTACTTCTCAAAGAAAATTGTATATTTACATATTTTTACATTACATTTGTAACTAAGTTTATCCACTGATTTTAGTCCGACGTAACGCACCGATAAATAGAATTTATGAAAAAACTTTTTCTTACTTCACAACAATACATTCAATTACAAATTAAGTCCTACATAAACTTTAGCTAGCGCTCGCATTTAAAACAAAGATTTACTACAAACAATAAAACAGAACTCGACGCCAATTACAGGTTTAGTCTGGACACAGACGACCAAACTTTGTATTCCCTTGAGGCGAAAGAGAGACAATGTTTTTGAAATGCATATACCTTAAACGTTAACGGATATCAAAAATGTTGTTCTAAAGTGTACCGCATAGAATGTGGCTTTATTGAAAAACATATACTCACTCAAATTATAATACCTGTAATACAAAAAAAATTTTGTCACGCACAATGAGCATTTTGAATGTAGGATTGAGTTTTATGATGGATTTATGAACTTTAAAGTATGCATTTCAATATTAGTGTATAGTATAGTAGTAATATAAGGATAATAGCAATATAACTTTACTACTGTAAAAATTACTACAATTATAAAACCTAATACTAATGTAATTTACTATCCTTTCTCTAAACCTTTAAGTAATTTGCAACCTTTAAGATTTGTTATAGTTTATAAATTTAATAAAATCAGTTTCTTTATAATGCATAGATAATTTATAATACAGTTATTAGTTTCATTTGTAATATTTTAAAATAAATACTGATATTTTTACCTACCCAATGGTGTACGGCTAACCTCAAATATGGAAATCAGCAATATCAGACGCATACGGCTTAAAACTGATGCTCTGTCTATCGCTAAATTACTTGAACAAAATTTAATAAGCATCTCCAATTTATTCATTGTTTTATAAAAAACGAATCTGTTATATTAAGAATATTTAACCAAAACCTATAAAAACAAAATATCTGATTACATTATACATACATACGTTTAGAATAAATAGTAGAAGTTTATAAGATATTATCTAAATAAATAAATTTTAAAATTCATAGTGAAACATTAATATCATTTCGCTTTTAGATACCGCAAACTCGAATGACGTACTTTTAAATTGCCAATATACAGCTAGTATTTATTTCGATTTGCATATTCGTTTAATTTAGCAGCATTTAAATAAATTTGTCGTTTTTAATAGGCAGCTTTAATCCTTTCGATAGTAATCTAAAAATGCTAATGGCCGCTCCATTTAGGCAACGGGATACAATCGTCGGTTTATTTATGCCAGTAAATATTAAGTCTTATCTCTATCGCTTAATAATTCCGGTATGTTTGTTAGTTGTGGATTCAAAATGAGATATTGTTTTTGAACGAGTCTGAATATATTTTGATGTTAAGCTAACGATAAGGTTTAAATTAGGTAAAAAAAGCTGTGAATAAAATATCGATTGGAACACTTGAGTCGTATTCATAATGTATTTCTACATTATGAATACGTCATATTCATATTACGTCATATTCATAATATATTTTAAGCTTTATTTGCGTAATGTTATAGAGAAAAATAAGTCGGCTATGTCGTTTATGTCCTAAAAATACCTACATCTTCTATTCTACTGGGACCATGAGCAATTTATTTAATATTGTTCCGGTTCGAATAGGTAAATAGACACTTTGACTGCACTTGTCAATATAATCTCATTCACGATGTAATATCTCTGTCTCTGTCTTTTCACATCAGGGGGACCCTGAGGCTTGAAAGCGGGGTTGATCTGATGATGACAGATGAAGGTGGATACCGGAATCTGTTTTTTTAAACTACTTTTTCTGATAATGTCACGTTCGTTATTTCCAAAGTTTGGAATACGATAGAGATGTCTTAGTTACGGAACACCGTGATAATAAACTAACTTATTTCTCAATAACCCGCGAATACCCAAAAAAAAACCTATACTAATTGTACTTCAAATTGCTTGTACCAAATACAATGCAAATACATTGCTTCAAATAAAACAGCCCACGAAATTACCACAAATAATCTCAAATCACGCTCACAAGCCACTAGTTGTAATGTCGTAAATCCTTTGAAACCTCCAATAAAAACTATGCAATCGAACAACATCCAAGCATTCTACCTATGAGTTTGTACAATAAAACTGTCTTTCCACTAACGAGTGTAGAGTTATGGCCGTTGTCATTACAAAATCCTTCAAAAAAGTGTACCTAACAGTTAAGAATACTTTATTGCAAATTATTATATAGTCTGTTGCCAAAATAAAGTACTAATGTAACGGAAAAAAATAATAGAAGTAAGTAAGTAAGTTAGTAAGAAGTAAGTAAATAAGAAATAAATTAAAACAATTTGCTGATATGTAAACTTATTATATAATAATATGTATATACACACATATGTTAAGATGAAGTTATTTGTTAAGTGAATTTATTAATATATTCCTTTTAATACTGGATAAACTATTATATGTATGTATGTATATGTATTTGTGTATATATGTATTTTTTTTGTGTATGTATTTGTAATCTATAGGTATTATAAATTTCATTGCACCTAACACTATTTATTCTGCACTACCTGTCGTTGACTGGTAGAGAACGCCTTAGGCATTAAGTCCGCCAATGTAAATTTTACATGAAGTGTAATAAATAAATAAAATATGTAAATACACATCTATAGACATCTGAAATAAATGATTTTTAATTTAATAATATCTTAATGAAAAATTTGAGCTCATCCGGGGATTTAATAAAAATCACTACCATTTTCATCCTGAGCCTATAATATTAATTACAAGCGGCAGTTTTATCGTGTATTAGAAATAAATGGTACCGAGTCGCTTATCAACGAATCCATTTAATTATGAGCCTCATTTAAATGATTCCCATGTACTGAAGTTGGAGCTTAACTTTTTTAGATCATAATCATCATATCTAAATCAGATCTTACGCTCTTCAATGTTCTTTTATAACGTACCGTAACGAAGATTGTTTATTCTTGTTTTATGCTCGAGCAAATATTTAGAAACTTGTGTTTGTTAATTAGTGAAAATATATACCGAACAACTTTTGTCTTCAATATAAACGCGTATTTTAATGGTTTTTTTTATGGAAAGAAGAATTACTGATGGTCCTGAAGCCTTTCCAGTTTCGCCAGGACAAGTGAACGAGCACGGTCAAGAAGAGTTGGATTTGCTAGCAGCTATCCGAGCATCTCCAAAGAAGATCTAACAGCTTAAGGGCAACTTCTTCGCGAATTCATCTACTACCGGATCGGAATAGCGACCCACTGAGAAGATGCGGCAAGAAACTGAGTGGGCTGATGTATAAGTTACGTTGCACGCCTACCAGGATCCCTAAGCATGCTCTTAGTTTTAGTGATGCAGTTGTCTAATCATACAGTTAATGGTTCTCATGGATCCACGCCATTAAGGAAGGATGCATCTAAGGTGTCGACGATGACTAGCTGCTGCGTGAGCCAGAGTCGAGGAGTCATCAGCGGCGGCAACGATGAGCCGATTATCATGACACATGACCTTATCGAAGTACAGTTTCGACGCTGACTTCTGGTATTTCCTGATCGATTCACGAATCAGAGAGCTCTGACGACTAACCTTCAATTGGGATTGCAGGGATTAGTGTCTATGTCGGCGAACGAACACCATGTTCGCGTATATTATAATGGGTCATATGAAGGTTTTGTGATGTGTCAGCTTGTTACGCAGAGACATTTTATTCCGATTACGAACCATAGGGCGAAATCTGTCGAGGATAAATACTGCACGGTCGCAAATTTTTTTATGTGTGGGCTGATTTATGGATGCATTAAGGATAACTCCCAGTTACTTGACTTTCCCGTTGGGTCAGGGTATGGATTGCCCGAGGAGGGTGATCGGGGGTGTAAGATTCCTACGCTTAATGCAGGGGAGATCCGCGCTGAGTTCCCCCTTTGAAAAAGCACGGCTGTATATTCGCGGGGTAATATCGTTGCATTTTTTACTTATAAACTGATCCCATTTTTATTAATAAACTGCGGAGATTTATTATTAAGAATTTGTATTTGAGAAGAGCAGATTTAAAAAAAATTAATTATTTTTTACCCGCGCTAATTCAGCTCCTGTAAACCACGACGTGAATGAAGTGATTCACAATAAAAGATGCGGATGAAGTCTTAAATTCGACTGTATTACACTTAAGTTCTATAGTTCAGAACACCTAAATGCTTTGAGGCAGTAATAGGGGGAAAGCGGTACCCGTACCAGAGTTCACAGCTCGCGCTACAATTAAAACTATTACATCGATATGGCGCGTTACATTTCCGTATGTTTTAATTAACAGTCAAATATCCAAATTGTTATTATAAAAAACTGTAAATTCTTACTTAACCTTAGTAACCTGAACATTACTTTCAATTCATCTATACTGTTATCTTTTGGGTTCTTTAGAGGTAGGCCCAAAATATATATTTTAAAACAAAAATCGAACTAAGTTCAATTATCATTTGATTTGTTTACTCATATAGTAAGTACATCATGTGGAGCATCAATAGTAATAATAAATTAGCGGAATCTACGTGAAATTAGTACAGGTCGCATAGGACCATTTTGTGTAGAATAGTATTTTTTTCGAGTAAAAATTTAAAATATTAACAATCTTTCATGAAGTAATACTGAATCCTTAATTTACCCGCAAACAAGGGCCTAACCTGTTTTTATTACTAATTAAAATTAACCTTCAAACAACATTCTATTATCACATCGATCAGCACTAAAGTGTTGTAATTAACGTGAATAAAGGTCGTTTAACAACTCAAATTGTCGTCAATAAAACTCGAACAAGTTCGGTTTCAAATTGAAATTGACGTAAATACTAAACAGTCAGATAATTGACATGTTAAAGGGTGTATTCGTCGTTATGTTACACCGTGTGGACTTTTTTTTTTGCATAAATTTAGGCTATACAAATAAATAAGGTTTTGTACAAGGTAACGCTTACATGAATATTTAAAAAAAAATCTAATATTTAAAAAAAAAAAAAGAGAAAAAAGACAATATGCCCGCTGAGTTTCTTGTCAGTTCCCCTCAGGACGGAGGCTTGTTTTTGTGAATTGGCCGTAGTTCTTTTGGACGCTCAACAAGTATGTACTTTCATTTATGTTGAATAAAATTTTTTTGATTTGATTTGAACATGAATCAAAGATAATTATTTACGGTAATTAAATTAGTTGATCTTGTATTTAATATGGATTTAGAAGTTTTTAGTACCATTCGTGTTTAGAAACCGTTTGGTGCCATGCTGTATGCATCACCACACAACCAACTCAGCGCACTCTTACGATACAGCTATCTCACATTGTGGACTACGGTGTGTGAAGTTTTCAAATCGATACTAATATGGTCGACCACAATGCCGACACTCGCTCACACAGACTGTGTGGATTCAGTGTTAGCGATAACTTTCCATTAAAAGAATACTGCATACCAGACACAGCTCTTCAGTTGAAAACTGATAAAATTCTGTAGGAGATAGAGAGCTGAGAAGTTTTTCGTGTTTACAAACTCAATGCTAATCATTAAATTTTTTCCCATGACGATAATTTGGCTCTACCACTAAGACGGACACTAAGACACAGTCTGAACTAAGTTTCAAATTGTGTGTGGTAAATTCATTCGGTAATATAAATATCTAAATATGTGAATGGAATTTAAGTTTTAAAACAAAAGATAGCGGTATGTTTCGGTTCGAATTAGAAATCCTTGATTAATTGTCACTTTTTAAAATAATTAGTGAAATAATGAATACTATGAAATTTAGTAAGTAAGCACTTGCCTGCACTCGTCGTACGCCTAAAATCAGGCAGATCTAAAGACAGATGTTATTTTGAATCGGGATACGTACAACATTTATCTGAATTGAAACACCACCCTTTAATATTATTTGTCAGCACTGAATAACTTTTGTGATGACACGAATTTGTATACGAGTATCCTCTGAGACAGTGATCATTAATACCTCCAATTCTCAGAGCACGGTAAAACATCCGATTTAATTTATTACGAAACAATCCCATTTTTCCATAATAAACCAGTAACACTGATGTTTTATGATACAAAATAACGAATATCAGCACAAATCAATCAATGTTTTTAATGTTAATTTTTTGTGATGAAACTTCTACATAATCTCTTGGATTTTATTAATGACGACTACACGGTGCAATAGATTGAAAGGAGGGACCTTATTAGCCATGGTACAACTCGGAACGAGACACACCTGGGCAACAGGACCGTTACATTAAAGTTATTTATCGGTATATTCGTTAGTGAAGTATAAATTACAACAAAAACGTTGAGTGAAGTAGTAATAATATGAGGCTTATTTTGTGAGCAATCATTTGAATACCTGCGCCTCTAATGCGTCTTTATTCGTTTTTATTTATTTATCAAGTGACCTATTGGACGCATAATTTAGTTTGGAAGTAGATAGATGAACCGCTACCCTAATGTTGAGTGTTCATCGATGCTAAGGGACACTTATGAGAAAATTAACATAAAAGGAGCAGAGCCGATCTTAGCGGTAAAAGCATTTTTTTCCCAAACAGCTGTATGATGCACGGATTCATCGAAGGATAAAATTGCGATGCTATTATAATCTAAAAAAACTTAGATCATTATCACTTCAATATATTTCCTATTAGGTATATGTATCTCTTTTGATATTAACCACGCCCGGTGATTAACAAAAAATCGATTTCATCCTTTTTACTCTAAATTGATAAATCACGAAATTTATGGTCCCGCCCCACTCGTGACCTAAGTAGTTCTCAGATAAATGACTCATGTCCCCGGACTGACACTTTGCCCTTTTACAAAGGAGACTTATCTGGAAGAAAAATGAAAATAAATGAGAAGCGTAGAGCGAGAGAGATAATAGTAATTAGATCTAATAGGGACGGTGGTAGCCGGGGGCCTTTTTTCTTCAATTGCAGGCTTTCAACATTGCATAGGAAATGAACGGTAGTTTCAATACGCTAGCTGGCTAAAATTCACTTTTTAGATCTGTGATTTTTTTACTGCTGTTAAAGAAAGAGAAACAAGTAACTTACCTAATGCTAAGTGGTTAATGCGACCAGTTAAATGAAGTCATTTAAAAATTACATTTCCAAATAATGTCTGCTACCTATTTAATTTAGTATATGGTAAAACTGAAAAATATGTTTATTTGAATGGAACGTAAATAGTAGTGTTCTGAATTCCAAAAAAATATCGTGTGCTAGATTAATTTTAATCTGGTAAACCTAAAAATTTTACTGGTGGTACAATGTCTTGGGTGCCGCTCGGGTAGGTAACACCACCTTGCCTATTTCTGCCGTGAAGCGGTAATGCGTTTCGATTTGAAGGAATGGGCAGCCGTTGTGCTGTAGAAACGGATACCTTAAAACTCAAGTCTCAAGGTTTTTTTTTTTTATTTTTTTATTTTTTTATTGCCTTTGTAGGCAGACGGGCATACGGCCCACCTGATGGTGAGTGGTTACCGTCGCCCATGGACTTCAGCAATGCCAGGGGCAGAGCCAAGCCGCTGCCTACCGCTTAATACTCTCCATAAGCCTCGTTTGAAGAAGGACATGTCATAGCGCTCGGGAAACACCGTGGAGGGGAGCTCATTCCATAGCCGGATGGTACGTGGCAAAAAAGATCTCTGGAAACGCACTGTGGATGACCGCAGTGGCTCCAGGTAGTATGGATGAACTCTACTCCGGTGGCGGGCGGTGCGATGGTAAAAACGAGATGCTGGTATCATCTCGAACAATTCCTCAGAGCACTCCCCATGGAACATACGGTACAAAATACAGAGGGAACCGAAGTCCCTCCGCATACCCAGAGGCTCCAAACGATCCGAGAGAATGGGATTATCGACAATCCGAACGGCCCTCCTCTGTATGGAGTCAAATGGAAGAAGCTGGTATTTGGGAGCCCCGGCCCAGAGATGGGAGCAGTACTCCACGCGAGGCCGGACTTGTGCTTTATAAAGCAAAAGTCTTTGTCCAGGCGTGAAGTACCGCTTCGCTCTGTTGAGGACTCCCAGCATTTTGGACGCCAACTTGGCTTTGCCTTCCAAATGACTCCGAAACTGGACATCGCTCGAAATGTCGACCCCAAGTATCCCGATACTCTCGGAAGGTTGCAGGGATACTCCTTGGAATTGCGGCGCCATGACAAAGGGGTCCTTCTTCGCAGTGAACGCGCAAACCTGTGTCTTCAACGGGTTGAATTGAACTAAGTTCGATTCACCCCATTTGGAGACTCGCCCCAGAGAGTTCTCTACTTCAGACACAAGTTTTGATCGTCTCTCTTGCACCACGCTCCGAGAGAGACTCTGATGGCCGATATATCGCGCATCCCCCGTGCTATCATCTGCATAGCAATGCATGCCATCAATAGACAGCATGTCATTGATATACAGGATGAAAAGCGTGGGGGAGAGCACCGAACCTTGTGGAACGCCAGCGTTAATGGTCATGGTATCAGAACAGTCACCGTCTACAACGACCGTGATGCTCCGCCCATCCAAAAAGCTAGCGATCCACTTGCAGAGACCCTCGGGGATTCCGTAAGATGGTAACTTCGATAGAAGTGCCCTATGCCAGACCCTGTCGAAGGCCTTCGCGATATCAAGGCTCACAGCAAGAGCCTCGCCCTTGCTCTCCAAGGCTTCAGCCCACCTGTGAGTAAGGTATACAAGAAGATCGCCAGCTGAGCGACCGTGACGGAAACCGTACTGTCGGTCACTGATCAGCTGGCGATCTTCAAGATACTTCAGGAGTTGTGTATTTATAATTCGCTCCATCACCTTGGAAAGCAAGGAAGTTATCGCGATAGGCCTGTAGCTCGATGGGTCCGACCGGTCACCCTTCTTGGGGATAGGGTGGACGTGGGCGGTCTTCCATGAAGACGGAACCCTGTTAGTGCAATAAGAGAGGCGATACAAACGCGTTAGCGCAGGTGTCAGCTCAGGGGCGCACGTTTTCAAAACCACTGCGGGGATGCCGTCTGGCCCACTCGACTTATGGACGTCCAGGAGTCTGAGCTCCCGCCTGACTGCACACTGTGTGAAGCAGATTTCCGGCAGGGAGCTATCACACCGGGGGATGTTCGGTGGTGTGGCACCCCCGTCGTCCACAGTCGAGTTCGAGGCGAAGAGTTTGACCAGAAGGTCAGCCTTCTCTTTCGCGCTGTGGGCCAGATTGTCATCGGACTTGCGCAGTGGTGGGAGACTAGACCTGCAGAAGTTTCCTTCTGCAGCTTTGGCGAGCGACCAAAAAGCACGGCTCCCGGAGGGATAGCTCTTCAATCGCTCGCCAACTCTAGCGACGTGCTCCGACTTCGCCTTGGCAATTACCTTCTTGTAGGACCTGGAAGCGGCGTTATATTTCCGCCTTTCCCCTGAGATGTTAGGATCCCGACGTCTCCTGGCATTATCCCATGCCACGTATGCGGACCGCTTGAGGTGTGCAGCATCCCTGCTGGCATTGTTATACCAGGGTCTGCTGCGACCCCCAACGGGCACTTCAGAGGAGGGAATAAACAATTCCATCCCCTGGAGCACCACGTCTTTAAGACGGTCCGCACAGACGTCAGGATCAGCAGAGGAAAAGCAGAACCGCCCCCATGGGTAGGATGCGTAAAATTCACGCAATCCATCCCAGTCTGCTGACATATACCGCCAAACTCTTCGATACCCGGTCGTCGTTCGACGATCAGGACGAGAGAGTGGTACGGCAGCACGAATAAGGCAGTGATCAGACGATCCAAGCGGAGCGTCGACCACCACACTGTATCCGGCCGGATCTGTGGTCAGCAGAAGGTCCAACAAAGAAGGCTCGTGCCCCTCGATATCTGGGACACGGGTGGGCTGTGTCACCAGCTGGGAGAAGCCGTAGGCCAAGGCGAAATCCTAGGCAGTCCGACCCGGGAGGTCAGTGGTTCTGGATCCCAACCACTCTTGGTGGTGAGCGTTAAAGTCTCCAAGAACCACCACCTCCGCAGATGGGTACTGCTCAAGCACGCGGTTAGTCCCCTCTTGCACATGCTCAAACAGAGCTGAACCTGCATCACTGCTGTGGGACCTGTACAGGCACGCGTAGATTCGGCTACGGCCCCCGTGATCTACGCGCAGCCACAAGAGGGACAGGTCCCGTTGTTCGAGGCCCCGAAGACGGCGACAACAGACATCAGCCCGGACGAATACGCACACCCCGGCTTTACGCAGGAAGTTGTGCTCCAATACGTAGCCGGGGTATTCAAGGTATGAGGTATCATCCGGAGCAGATATCTGCGTCTCCGTTAAAAAAAGCAGGGCAGGCTGCGCCGTCTCAAGGTGGTGGTGTACGGCGTCAAGGTTGCTATGTAGGCCCCTGACATTGCTGAAATCCACATTAAATGTGGAATGGGGGACCGCCTGTGAAACCCTTTTCTTTTTTTTTTGTCGTCTTCATGATGTTTAAGTTTTCGGAGAGTAGGATTAGGAGAGGTAGGATGTTGGAGGTGAGATCGAGTCAACACCTGAATGAATTGGTGGGTGACGGTACTTACGTTGTAGGTGTACTATGAGCTCCGGGAACCAATTAATTAAAAAAATTAAATTCATCATTCAATCATAATTCTTTATCATCTATCATCACTCAATAATTAGTTTTAAACCATAATAAAAAGAAGAAGAAACTAATGTTACCTTACTATGTTACCTTACTGTATTTCCGCTACTTTGTTTAGTCGACTCGCTGTAGCAGATAGCACGTCCATCAAATTGTATGATAATCGGAGCCGGTTAATTCCATTACCTATAATCTAAGTCCGACCACTGGAAACGGTTTGCACCTTCCGACTTTAATATTCACAGTGTAATATGTGCGTTAATGGTTCAATTACATTTTGTTTACATTCATGAATTTTTAACTTAATAGCACATTTGAATTTGGAATGCGAAATTGAAAAACTTGAATATGTATTTTATTAAGAAACTGACCCGGCAGACTTCGTAGTGCTTAAACCTAAACCTTTGTATAAAATAAACTTAAAACAAACAAAAGGAATTCGTCCGACGGGAGACACATCAAAGGAAAAACAAAATTGTTTTTTTTTTTAATTTCGAGTATTTTCATATTTATTCACCTTTTAAACCTTGTATGGACTTCCACGAATAATTCAAGATCAAAATTAGCCAAATCGGTCCAGCCGTTCTCGAGTTTTAGCGAGACTAACGAACAGCAATTCATTTTTATATATAATATAGATATTGAATGTGATGTTGGTGCCTACTTCTAAACGCAGCTTGAAGGAGTCGAGTCGTTACATAATGAAATTGTGACTTCAAATTTATCTCGCCTGACCGCTTCGTGGCAAGAAAAGGCAGGATCGTGATATTCACCTGTGTTTGTTTGGTTAACCACCATTCTCTACGACCATGTCCACCATTTTTTTTATTGCCCTTGTAGGCAGACGAGCATACGGCCCACCTGGTGGTGAATGGTTACCGTCGCCCGTGGACTTCAGCAATTTCAGGAGCAGAGCCAAGCCGCTGCCTACCGCAAACCTGAACGCACAGCTGCCTCGTGGCAGAAATACGCAGTGAGATCGTGACAACTTATACATAAGGCTTTCCCTGCAACTAGTAAAAAATGTAGTGCGAATATTAGTTTAATAATATATAATAACTAAAATAATATCCCGATTTTTTTTTAGTGCGTAGATGGGTGAACGAGCTCACAGCCTACCTGATGTTGAGTGGTTACTGGAGCCCATAGACATCTATAACGTAAATGCGCCAACCACCTTGAGATATAAGTTCTAAGGTCTCAAGTATAGTTACAACGGCTGCCCCACCCTTCAAGCCGAAATGAATTCAGTAATTGAAATGAAACAGTTTTCACGACAGAAATAGGCAGGGCGGTGGTACGTACTCGTGCAGACTCACAAGAGGTCCTACCCAATACCGTCTTTACCATAAGGGCACACGGGGCCCGTGCCCAGGGCCCCCATTCACAAGGGGCCCCGAAAGACCGACAATTTCTCTCACACGTTTATTCTCAAAACATTTTTGTTGGGCACATTACACTTTTTTCACAAATCAGTAATCAGAAGGTATTTACAAGGCATATACTATGCCTGTAATAGAAGATTTTTCTCAACAGAAATTCCGAAAGAAACCGTTATCGAAATCGTAACCAAAAAACCAGCAGCATTCTAATATCATTAATGACATATTACATCATACTGTATTTGATTACCTATAATAAATGGTCTCATACTCAGTAAAAAAATATTATTATAATTCGCTTTTTTTACTTTCCAAAAGGGCCTCAAATTCTTGTGTGCCCAAGGGTCCCATCCTAGTTTAAGACGTCCCTGGTCCTACCACCAGTAATTACGCAAATTATAATTTTGCGGTTTTTATTTTATTACACGATGTTATTCCTTCAGCGTGGAAGTGGAAGTCAATCGTGAATATTTGTGAAGTACGTATTTCATTAGAAAAATTGGTACCCGCCTGCGGGATTCGGATACCGTTACATCGCTAGATACGAATACACCGGACGTCTTATCCTTTAGGCCACGTGGACGACTTTAGATAGCCGTAACAACTTCTCGTAATATAAGTTGTTTTTATAACAAGCTACGACCTAGAGTATATGAGCTTTCGAATAAAATATTCGAATTACAAAAAGGAAATCGATATTACGATGACTTTTTAATTATAAAAATAAAAAGATGTGGTGTCGTGGGACACCAGGTAGGAACGAAGTTCCTTCGGCTAATGTAGAATGACACAATTTGCAAAAAAAGAAATGGTGCTCAATTTTATGTAGGTTTTCTTGGTTTTTCTCTGAAATTTTTCTGATTAGTTTTTATTTAAGTACGGAAAGTATTTATGAAATTCAGTATTTTAGGAAATAATAAATTACGTAAAATAAAATAAAAAATAATTCAAATTATCAATTAAAATAACAAAATATATCTCTTTATTTTTGGTTGACAACATAAAATTACATAAAAATAGAAATAACTACTAAATAGAGAGAGAAGGGATTAGAGAACGAAAAGAAAGAAGGAGAAAGAGAAAGGTATTATACACTACTCGCTTGTGTATGCGACTGTCGCGCCTGCGCACGTCTCATTTAACGGTTTTATTCCACGCACTTTTTTCCACGGATTTTTTCTTACGGTTTTACTATCACATTTTTTTCAGTTCGGTCGCGCAGCAAAATCCCTATCCCCTCCAAGCCTGCCGTAAGGAACTTCGTTCCAAAAGTTCTAGAGAAGATTTATTGGACAAAGCTGAATGAGAACATCTTATTCTTTTTGTACATATTAAATCCGACTTACACGCATTAACGTATTTTACGATACAGAAATAGCTTCAAACAAAACAGTACACGCTCTAAGCAAACAGAATGATTAAGTCGAAATAACTTTTTCAAAGGATTAAAAATTCGTTCTTTTCGGTCACACAACAAACAGTCATTAATCCGGCTTAGACAGTAATAACATACTGAAGATTAATCGTTCAGGCGTTTATAATAGAATATTATACAGTCACACACGCAACCGAGTTATTATAGAATTGAAGCACGCTTTTGATAAATTGGTCCTATCCGTCACGATTGGTCACGGAAGTATGGTAGTTACGCTGGATGAGGTTATGGTAAAAGGATACATACTTGTTGCTTTGACGGTCGAATTGTCGTCATGAATTTCTTACAATAATAAGAATAATTACAAATTCTAATATTTTTACAATATAGATATGTTTTTTGTTGTTACTTAGATGCGTGGACAAGCTGACAGCCCACCTGATTTTAAGTGGTTACTGGTGCCCATAGACATCTACAACCTAAATGCGCCACCCACCTTGAGATTCTAAGGTCTCACTATAGTTCCAACAGCTGCCCCACCCTTCAAACCGAAACGCATTACTGCTTCACGGCAGAAATTGGTAAGGTGGTGGTACCTACCCGTGCGGACTCAAATTATTACTACCAGTAATTATGCAAATTATAATTTTACGGGTTTTTATTACACGTTGTTATTCCTTCACCGTGGAAGTCAATCGTTAACATTAAAATTTGTAAAGTACCTACGCATAATTTAACTTAATCAACTTAGAAAATTCAAGTATATCTTTTGTTTCTTTTTTTGCTGTGCAAAACTATTGATCATCTTCTAGATTAAATTTTTCTAAATATTTCTTATTGTTAATTCAAAAAAAAAGCTTAATGGTATACAACACTATTTCGATTTACAAACGACAACTCAGACAGTGTGTAGTCACCCTATACAACTTTTCTGCTATGGTTTGATACCAAATAGGTATATTATTATAAAGGGTTAGTGAAAAAGTTAATGAGTCATTATATAGCCGGCATTGTGCAATCCGGAAGCACGCTCACATATTCACGTTACATAAAACTATTTCGATCTACCCGATAATTAACAGCTCATGACATACTTGAAGGGTGAGCCCTTTGTTGCAATGTTTCTTACAAGCATAATAATTTCTCACAAACATCGCATTAGGGAGATATAAATCAGTGTAATGTACCTACAACTTTTTTTTCGCGTCAACTTGAAAGACTTTGATTGACAATGACCGTGGGAGCCCGTCATATGGAAGTTATTTTGAGGTATTTCTGTAATAAATAAAAAGTAGCTACAGCAAGCAGAATATTGGCAAACCGACAAAAGCACTCAACAGCTAGGTCAAACTACAAGCTAAAATTGTAAATATTAGACTGAGAATAGAATAAAATTGAATTAGTTTTTTTTTTATTGCTTAGATGGGCGGACGAGCTCACAGCCCACCTGGTGTTAAGTGGTTACTGGAGCCCATAGAATTTACGACGTAAATGCGCCACCCACCTTGAGATATAAGTTCTAAGGTCTCAGTATAGTTACAACGGCTACCCCGCCCTTCGAACCGAAACGCGTTACTGCTTCACGGCGGAAATAGGCGGGGTGGTGGTACCTACCCGTGCGGACTCCCAAGAGGTCCTACCACCAGTGATTACGCAAATTATAATTTTGCGGGTTTGATTTTTATTACACGATGATATTCCTTCACCGTGGAAGTCCATCGTGAACATTTGTTGAGTACGTATTTCATTAGAAAAATTAGTACCCGCCTGTGGGATTCGAACACCGGTGCATCGTTACACACGAATGCACCGGACGTCTTATCCTTTAGGCCACGACGACTTCGAGCACTGAGAACAAATGAATGTAAATGCTTTGTCATTTTTGGATTGTGTTAAAGTTGAATACTAATACAAGAGATAGTAAAGCGATGAGTCGTTTCTAGGCTACGGTCATCGATTAGGTTATTCGAGACATTTGAACTTTTTCTTGCCCCGTACAGGTAATCCAGCTCAAAGCCTGTCTGGTGGCCATAGCATCAACGCGCTGATTTCTCGTCGAATCTTCTCAGCGGGTTGCAATTTCGATGCAGTAGTAGATTCACTCGCAAAGCAACTGCCCTTAAGCTCCTAACGTCTCCTTGCGATCTGCTCAGGTAGTTCCCAGGAAACCCTCCGCTCTCGACCGAGTTCTCGAGTTTGCTCACCCATTTTCGATAAACGGCAAAGCCTCCAAACCAACAAAAATAAAGGGATATTTGATGTTAAGTATTTATCGGAGGACGTAGACATCACAATGTTAATGCCGCAAGATGATACATAAGCTTGAACTCTTTAGTGATATTTTAATAATAATAACTCGAGAAAAATCACACACGGTCATCTCACTCCAAGCTAAGATTCCCTGTACCGCAACCAGAAACTAATACATATAACTATATAGATCGACATATATTAAATACCCAGAAAAGGGGCAAACAAACACGTTCATAGCCCGAAAGTTCACACGACGTGGGGATCGAAACCACGACTTGCGAGCCAGTAATTAGAGCCGCTAACTACTTCACCACCGAGTCAGTCATTGTATAGTGGCTGACCTCTTTATTTCCGCGCCCCAATGTATTGGCTGGCCAAAGAGAGCGATCGCGGAAATGGTGTTGCCGCATCTAATATGGGAGGGGATGCTTGAAAAGTGGTCGAGAGGGTAATGGCTGATCTATACTTAAAACTGAATTGCATGACTACTTCGCGACAGAAATATGCAGGGTATATATGCGGACACATTAATAGTAACACACTACGATAAATAAGAAGTTTGTCTATCTTAATAATATGAAGCGTAAGTCGGTTCAATACTGAAAGTTATTGTAGGCTTCTAATGTTTCTTTATTCTAGTCTTAAAAAAAATATCAACCCTTTTCTGGTAGAACCCAAACACATATGAGTTCTTTAGATTATGTATACGCTTGTGTTTCAGCACTGAGTTCCCCAATAAATATATAATAAAACAATAAATATATAATAAATAATACAGACCAACCAGTTAGTTGTCTTTCAATGTTTTTTTCTATTGTAATCGATACTATCATATGGGTTACTTAATGGAGAACTGTAACCATTGCTCATGCAGATCAGTAATGCCATAAATGCAACCAAGCCGATATATACCGTAGACAGTTTTAAGACTTATTTGTCGTAGGACTAGTCACATATAAAATACTAGGATGTGCCCAGCCGCTTCCCCTGCGTTAAACTTATAATTCAGTAATAATTAAACACGCATTTTCCTGAAATAAAGAGTCGCTTTTGTCTCTCTCTAGCCTAGAAATTTCCAGTCAATGCTACGAGCACACTGTCGTATTTACTGTCATATATATATATTCAGCCATGTCATTTACCATAGTAAAAAGTGTGAATCCAGATTTTAATGAAAACTATTTTTGTTTGAAATGTCATCCAAACTCGTTAATCTATTTTTCCGTGAGTGACAAAAAACACCGAAATATATTATGTACATACTTTAACATTTATATAATAATAACAGAACTTATTAATATGTACAATGTGCCTACTGATCATATATATATGGACGCATACATGGCTTAATCAACAAAACATATTAATAGTTTCAATTTCCTGTTTCAATTTTCGGATCCGACCTCCCAGAATATTTAATCTATCTCACGTAGACAGCTTGTACATTGGCTTCGAAATTCATTTATTAATTTTAAAAACACTAATAAAGAACTATTGTAATTTATCCTAAGCTATTTTAATTAAAATTTATTAATTAGCGTTAAATTCTTTGACGTAGTACATACTTTTCTTAATTTACGTTTTTTTTCTCTTCAAATGTCATTAACGTCACATAAAATAATAAATTGCGTTTTTGGACTAATCCAATCGAATGTTAATCAAGGAACTATTAAAATGATGACTCAGAATAGAGTTGTGTTGAACATGATTTAAAGTTTTCATAGATTACCTTTATCTAATTAATAGACTACACCTACGTGTAATAAACAACAATTTAACGCCATTATTGAGGATATTAGTTCAGGAACGAGCCCTAAATGTGTCGGTACGTAAAACCTTACAAATCCGAGCCCATAAAGCTATTAAAAAATAAATTTTATAGAGTGCCGACGTCGTTAAGACCACGATTTATATAAAACATCTGACATGATGACAGCGTTTATTTAAAGTGTCTCTGTTACAAATTCATTGAGCACCGAATGTATGAAACCTTTGAAGATTAAATTCGTGGTGTAGGTAAAATCTCTAAAGTCCTATAATACATTTTTTGTTACCGTTACGGAGCTAGTGACGTATCACTGAATGTTTTAATTCTATAATCAATGTATGTAGTCTTAGAAGTACTTTGAAATTATGTATGTAATATTGGTAAGAACGGAACGTATGCAAAAAGGGTGTGAAACGGAGCATTAAGATGTGAGTGAGATAAAACGGAAAGAAAGAGAGAAGAGAATGACAGACAGAATGACAGAGAAAAGGAAGATGGCGAAGACGGTTGAAAAATGAGCAAGACGTAATAAAAATATTAATTATTAATTATTATTATAATAGAAGATTTTGGAACAGTGGAAGTTTTATTTTATGCGCTGCGATCCCTATTCTACATGTTTAAGCCAGCCATAGCTGCTTAAGATACTGTTGCTCCATAGTAGACGTTTTTTTATAAAATAAGCATTTTAGTTTATGTGTATTTTTACTTCTTATTGTCTTGACTAACTCGGTGGTGCATTACGAGTAGCTAGTGGGCCTGACTGTTGTGTCGAGGGTCGTGGGTTCGTTTCCCACGTCGGGTAAATATTGTGTGACGAACAGTTTTGTTTGCTCTTTGACTGGGTGCTTATTATCCATATATGTATATATTTAAGTATGTTTATCAGCCTCTGGTACCCATAAGGATAAGTTCACATGAACGCGCGGTACCGCGCGGAACTGCTCACCGCGCGGTAAAATCTAAGTAGTGTTTATTGTTCACGTAAACGCGCGCTGCCTCGCGGTACCGCGCGTTGCGCTACGACCCGCGCGCCGTTTCTTCTACAAGTTCTGCAAAACGTATCTACCTGTTCAGCTGATCCGCGCAGTTTGAGACGGACAGACGCATAGATCAAAGAAAAATGAGTACCTAGCGAAGACGATATCGTGTCTATCGATTTTAAATAGTTTTCAACGCAATCATATAAAAAATAAAAAGATTCTACTAACATCCTAAACTAGGTAGTTAAAAAATTTTATTCGTGTAGTCTCATGTCGGGATATAAAGTTACAAAAAGGCTTGAAGAAAGTCTTTCAATTAAAATAGGATGCACCCAGTATCGTCTTTGTCTTCTTCTCCGACGTCTCAGTTTTCGGTATAAAATTAATAAGCAAATTGCTTCCTCCACGTCCATTCTCAATCAATGTTGATGCCAGACTCTCGCGCGTACATTCTGTCATGTGAATGACAGATGCTACCACCGCGCGGTGACGCGCGGTACCGCACGTTCATATGAACTTAGCCTAACACAGAGAATCCTAAATTGGGGCCGGATGACCGTGCGTGATTTGTTCCTAGTTTTTTATTATTATTTATTTATTATTTTTCTTCTTCATTTATGGACTCTGTCCTTTAAGACAATTAACGTCTTTTAGTAGAATAGAAAAATATTATGATAATTTTTAGTTCCATTACATATCCATTACATAAATATTTAAAAAATCCATCGAATTTGTATCACAAATACAGAGCGCACCACTATATTTCGGAAATTTAAAAAAGATTTTTGTTCACGAAATTCGTCAATCCAAGGACTTTTCAATGGAGTATCGCCAAAAGCCGTGGGACATCCCTTGCGCATATGGCGCCGTAATGGTTTCCTGCTTCCTTGAACCTGGGCACAATGGTGCCAGATGAAAATTGTATCTCATATAAAATACTCGACGAGTTTTTCGTGTGTGCCTACGGTAAAGGTGAGAGGGTAAAATTATGATTCTAAAATATCCTCAGATATATTTTGTGTATTCAGTCTTTAGCTGACAACAAAAGATTTTTAAGAAAAATATGATAGATACTACTGAAACTAATGAGCTTTTGCTTTTTAATATAGCGTATCTTAATGTAGTAATTAACCATAGCCAATCATTAAAAAGCGACCTGCCCTGCCCTGTTCAAGTAGGATCATACTTATCGCTGCAGACCGTTCTGGCTACTGGATGCTCAGAAACGATGAGTCCTGAAAGGCAACACTCGATTCTTGAGAGCCCACCATCTCGTAGAAGGACACAGAGGAATCTGTGATAGAGAGAGAGATATATATATATATATATCTTCTTTCTCTACATTAATTTAATGCTGTCAGATATTGATTTGACGCTGGAGACAGCAGAAGTTACAGCCTTTGTACAGATGACAGACCACTAACTGTGACGATCGATGGAGAGGCATTGTCGGCGTGAACTTAGTTGGTCAGACGTCCCAATAGTGGGCTTTAGACGGCATTCGGTATCTCGGTCGAAGGATAAAGGGGGTTGTTCAAAAAAGAAATTACCTACTTCAAGCGGAACGGCAGCACGTATTCATTAAGCAATTTCACATTTACTCTTATCATATTTTAATCGGTGGCATGTTAATCGGAAACATCATGTTCGAATAATAATAGTAATCTGAATATTAGGGATATGATTCCCAATGTGTCCACACACAAACGTACAGATAAATAGACGTGCATTTGCGAAATTGTCCCAATAACGGGCAGCGATACGAAATTGAGACAACACCGAATTCAAATAAGGTTCGGACGTTACGAATAGCCAATGTTCGGCCCCTCAGAACGGGTATTTGTTACTCTGTGGGGGTCAACGTGGAAGCACGTTCCCAACATTCTTTCCGAAATAACGCCCCGTCGCATGTGTTCCAACTGACATCAACGATTAATCACTTCACACTTACGATTCCTATTTATTTTGGGAGCTGCTTAATTTTTTTCTTATGTTAAGGATTGGTTGGAATTGGATTGGATTCCAAGGAAGTTTTGTATGATATGTAAGAAAATATTTCGTGTTATTGCTAGTCAATTAATAGTTTTTAATAAGGAACTAAATTAAAATTTTATTAATTCGAGTAACAAGTCAACTTATTTCATGTTACGGGTCCATGCCGTGTTAGTTTTCGTAACAGCGCCAACAGCAACATTTGTTGTTGTGATAACATCAGTGGGACTCTCCGCCCTTGGCACATTGGATGCAAATTCATGAGTCTCTCCAACATCGTTGCCTAGCATCGGCAAACGTCAACCTATTTTCTTTTATTTGTAAACCATCATTTCATAATGTTTCTGACAGTTATAAAGATATTTAATTAATTTAACTCATAATATCACTTTTTTTTAAACATTCTCCCAGTTAAGTCGTCGTGCCTTAAAGGATAAGACGTCTGGTGCATATGTGTTGAGCGATGCACCGGTGTTCGAATCTCAGGCGGGTACCAATTTTTGTAATGAAATACGTACTCAACAAATGTTCACGATTGACTTCCACGGTGAAGGAATAACATCGTGTAATAAAAATGAAACTCGCAAAATTATAATTTGCGTAATTACTGGTGGTAGGACCTCTTGTGAGTCCGCCCGGATAGGTACCACCACACTGCCTATTTCTACCGTAAAGCAGTAATGCGGTTCGGTTTGAAGGGCGGGGCAGGCGTTGTAACTATATTTGAGACCTTCAAACTTATATCTCAAGGTGGGTGGCGCATTTGCGTTGTAGATGTCTATGGGCTCCAGTAACCACTTAAGACCAGGTGGGCTGTGAGTTCGTCCACCCAATTATACAATAAAAAAATTAAAAAAAGTTACATACATGCATCAAAATATGCGCTATCCTTCGATCATACAAAATATAGGTAGGCGTAGTGAGCCTAAATAAAAAAGGAATTTTTATCTAGATCAACATTGGTAAGCCATCATAAATTAAATGTTAATACGAGCTAGTATTGAGGTATTACCAATTTGGGCCGCTAAGATTTGTTCCTTATGGAAGTACAAAACGTTCCAATATAATCAAGAGTTACTACACCTTGGAGCTCAGACAGTGTCACATTCTGCTAACATTAATGCTTGTAGGAGGAGGGTATAAAAAGGTGTGGGATTGAAATAAGCTAGACCTCACAATTTTGTCTTAGTCAATCCTATATACTTAAGTATATATATATATATATGTACTTTATCGAATTCGCGCTAGTAAAATGTAATATTTTCTACATGTTCAGGTATTTCAAGGTAGTTAGTGGCATTCACGGTGTGATATAATTACAACCAGTTATCAAGAAAGCTTTCAGGTAGTCTACTAATTTACGTTTATAAGATAAGATTTTTTACGTCTCAAAAGTGGCATTTGCTTTGATGTCCTTGGGCTCCAGTAGACACAAACAGCAAATTGCACGTAAGCTACGTGCTACGTACCTAATCTAATAAAATATACGTTAAAAAAAGAACAGCGACTTTCATACACATTTATAAAAGAAATTTACCAAATAAAATATACTCAGCATTACTACGCTGCTGTGTTCTGAACTCTTAAAACCATATTTTCAAGACGTGACCTCAAAGGCTGCTCCGAGATAATGGAGTACGTTATACCTTACCGAGTTTAAATGTAATTTTCTTTTTTAATTTCCCTTAAACCTGACTGGTGCTTCAGACGGTCACGTCCAGTGCACCTGCTCTCTTTAGTTACGCCAACGAAATTGAACATTCTTCGTCTATCCTGTAGTTTGTGGCTCCATAAGTTTACGTATTTAATCCCCTTTTACTGACTTGTGCCGTCTCTTCGGTATAACGTTTAGTGACCACATAGTGTAACATAGATTTAGTTTAGATTCCCTATCAAAGCTGGTACCTGTGTTTTTCAAGTATGATATTCGCTATTTAGAATTTCGATGTATTTATTCTTGTTTCAATCACAGATAACTTGAGAAAATGTTGGCTACGTAGCATATTTAGATTTTATTTCGCAATAAATTGAAATTACTAAGGAAAATAAATAAAAAATAATATGTATCTTGAATTTCGTTTTAATATTTAGTACGCTTCAATTTGACGACAAAGGTAAGCCATGTCTAAATATTAACTAACCTTCGAAATAGTAAGGACGCAAGTTGTGTTGCGGAATTTATTATCGTTTTAGAAAACAGGTGTACGTGACCCGACTCACTCGAGTAATTTTCTTGAACAATAGGCTTTTAGAAATTCATTTTACGAACAGAACGTCAGTGTAGTTCAAACTTAACTAACAAATTACAGACGCAAACTGCTCTCGTATTTCCGGTGGAAACAAAAAAAAGGTAATACCCAAAAATCTAATTCAATCGTAATTGGAGTGATGGCTACTGGATAATTTTGATGTAAAAAGTGAGAATGTCCGTATCACCGCAAGTAATGAAGGCGACGTACGATCAAAAGAAATGATTGCGAGCCGCTCTGTCATTACGAAAAAAAAAGACAACCAAATGCAACTCTGGAAAAAAAAACCTTTTAAACTTTTTGGGGACACAAAATGACAAGGAATTTGCGTTATAAAACAGTATTTTATCTTTTTTTTTTTTTTTTTTTTTTTTTTCCTACCTATGCTGATAGCCTTGAGAGGCTATTTCAGCTTCACCCTAACGTTTGTAGGTGAGCTCGCGGGGCTCAACCGGAGAGTTGCTAACACTGACCCTAGCAAGAGCAGTGCTTCGCAGAATCTACCACCGGATCGGAAACGCGACCCACTGAGAAGATCCGGCGAGAAACTCAGTGGGCTGTGTCTATGGGTTAGTTCGCTCGTCGAGCCCTTCGTCGCAAGCGACGGGTTCGACAAGGACGGTGACCGGTGCTTGTGGTGCCTAAGAGCACCGTTAATGGATCAGGAGGATCCGTAATGACGTGCTTTGGGCGACGTCGACGGTTTACCATTCGGTCTACTGGGTCAGGTATGTAATTTCCAGCGGCTACGATGAGAGGGTTCTCATGTCGTGCCGCCTTCTCAAAATGGCGCAGCGATGCCGACTGTAGATACTTACTGACAGAGTCAAGCTCCAGGTCATCGTGGAGATCCACGTTCCTCAGGAACCATGGTGCTCCGACGGCTATCCTGCAGAATCGGGATTGAATAACCTGAAGGGGCTTCAAGTTGGTGCGGGCTGCGTGAGCGAACACTACGCTTGCATACGTCATAACGGGGCGTATGCAAGTTTTGTAGAGAGTTACCTTATTACGGAGGGACAGTTTGCTTCGCTTGCAAAGCATAGGGTAGAGACGTCCTAATATGAAGGCGGCACGGTCGCGTACCGCTTTAATATGGGGACGGAATGTCATCCCTCTGTCGAGGGTGACGCCTAGGTATTTGACCTGCGAGGCCCACGGTATGGGCTGGCCAAAGAGAGTGACGGGGCTAACGGCGGAGGTGTTTGCGCGCCTATTAGGGAGTGGGATGCTCGAAGTGGTATTCGGAGGGCGACCCCTTTTGAAGAGCACCGCTGTGCTTTTCGTGGGGTTGATGTCGATGCGCCACTTCCGGAACCACTGTCCCATGGTGGCTACTGCGATCTGGAGTCGCCGATGAAGCAGCGACATCTTCCTACACGAGTAGTAGATAGCCGTGTCATCGGCGAAGAGCGCTAGATGGGTCTCCGGAGACCGGGGTATATCATTGATATACAAACTAAATAATAACGGGGAGAGCGCGGAGCCTTGCGGGACTCCGGCAGTCAGTTGACGGGGACGAGAACGAGTTCCCTCTACTCGATATCGAAACGAACGGTTCGACAAGAAGTCTCGTATGATGAGCACGAGTCTGTCTGGCACTCCCATGTTGTACAGTTTGTAAATTAAACCGTTGTGCCAGACTTTGTCGAACGCCTTCGCGATGTCGAAGAAGAGGGCGCCGGTCGGGATTTGTTTACGCCTATTTAGTCCTATCAGGATGTGCTCCGTGAGGCGGTGCACTTGTTGTACGCACGAGTGTTTAGAGCGGAATCCGAACTGTTCGTCTATGAGAATTTTGTTCGCGGTAACAAAATCCCAGAGGCGTTTCCGAAGGAGCCGTTCGTAAATTTTGCCTATCGTCGGGAGGAGACTAATCGGACGGTAACTAGCGGTTTCGTTTTTCGGTTTGCCCGGCTTATGTATACCGATAACGTCCGCTTCTTTCCACACCGCGGGAAAGATGCAGTGCGTCATAGCGGCATTTAAAATGGTAGCCAACATTGCTATCAGTTGGACTGGCAAGAGTTTTAGCGCGCGGTTGCGGATGCCGTCGGAGCCGGATGCCTTCCTAGGTTGGAGATTGTGGATCGCGTCTCTAACTTCGTCAGTGGTAATGGGGGGTAACGCGTCAGAGGGCGGCAGGGAAGCTCTGCGCTCGACCTCCCTGTCGACTAACTCGGTGTGTTCGGGGTCCGCGTGTTGAGTGCTGGTGGTGCACTGCTCTTGCAGTGCATCGGCCAGCAGCTCAGCCTTGTCATCGTCATCGAATGCCGGTGGTTGGCCTGAAGGGCGTACGAGGGGAGGCATAGTAGCGGTAGTTTCGGATTTGAGAGTCCTAGCTAGTCGCCAGTATGCTTGGTGGGAGGGCGCGAGTTGTTCTAAATAACTATGCCAATTATCGTTACGCGCGTCGCTTAGGCGGGAGTGGACTTCGCGTTGTAGACGACGCATCCGAATCCGGTTTGAATGCGTGGGAAGCCGATCGTAGGCCCGGATTGCCGCGTTCCTAACTCTTAAGAGATTCCTAAGTTCGGAGGATAGTCTGATGCGGTGGAAGCTGTCCTCCACATCGACTTCTTTTGAAGATCTAATGATCGCGGAAGAGATGTGATCGGTAATGATGTTTATGGATTCGACGGTGTCCTCGGGGATAGATTCGAATCCGGGCCGTAAGGGAGGATTGGCGGAGCGGCTTCGGCTAGGCACGTGCCCAGCTTATTCCAATCCACCATGGTCCTCGTAACAGTGACTGGGTTGTGAGGGCGACCGAGCTGCATAAGAACAGGTCGGTGGTCTGAGTCGAGCTCTGACAGTGCTTCGATGGAACGTAAGCGCAGAGTTACGTTCCTAAGCAATGCCAGGTCTATAGTGCTCGGACGGAGCGCGATGTTATACGGATAACATGTTGGAGTTGGGGGACCGACTACTTCAAAAGTGAGGTCGTCTATAAACGCGTCGAGACGCCTACCGTTAACGTTCGTACGATGGCAGTTCCACCTAGTGTGGTGGCAATTTAAATCGCCTGCCAGGATGACGGAGTCTCCCATGCCGAACAGTGACTCGATGTCACTGCTCAGGAGGGGCTTGTCCGGGGGGAGATAAACGGATGCGATGACGATCGGCTGGTGTCCCGTCAGCGAGATACGGCACACTGACGCCTCGATATGTAAGAGCGAGGGAGTATCGAGAGGGACAACGTGCAGGGCCCGCCTATAGTAAATGGCAGTCCCGCCTTTGGAGGCGGTGAGTCTGTCATTCCTAACCATGACGTAATTCGCGACTTTCGGGTCACGACGCGAGGGCTTCAGACAGGTCTCCTGCACTAACAAAATATCTACAAGATTGTCGCGGAGGAATTCGAAAATTTGATCGCGTTGCCGCGCGAGTCCGTTAGCATTGTAGAATGCTAACGTAAGGGAATACGGTTTTTCTCTACCTTTTTGCGCCATTGAATACCGGTAAAGAATCTTTATAACGTGCGAGACACGGACTCGTAGACGTCCATGTGATCGAAAGCGGCCGCGAGCCGCTGTTCGGGGGTTACCGACCTACGGATAGCATCTGCGAACGATCGCAGACGGTCAAAGTTTACCGCGGTGACGAAGTCGCGCACGAGCGCGAAGTCGTTGACGACTGAGGGTTGCGGGGGGCGGTACGCGGGCGCGGGGCGAGGTGCGAGCAGGGGCTGAGGCGCGTGACGTGTCGCAGGCGGGAGCTGGGGTACGTTTTGTATTCCCTCCTTCGTAAACGGCAGCGGTTTTTTCCACGCCGAGACGGTGGGAACCGCAGCCGGTACGAAAGCTGGTTTCGGCACTGAAGGCGCCGAAGTCTTTGGGTCGACGGTTCGGGGGGCTGGGTGGTTCGGGCGTTTACGCGGAGCCCTAGGACATCCGCGGTAGTTTGCCGGGTGCCCTTGCTTAAGGCATAGGACACAGCTTGGGGGTTCCGTCGCGGTTTCCCTAACACGCGAACATTCTGTGGTTGCGTGATCGCCGAGGCATTTCACGCAGCGGGGGCGCGCGTGGCAATTACGCGCTGAGTGATTTTTTTATTATTTTATCTAAGCTCGTGCACTAAACGAACACGGCAGACCGATTACTACCATTTAGATAACAATAATTAGCGGTAATGACCCCGTCGTCTGCGGGTCCGGCCGGTGTTTATAAGTGCAGTGGGCGGCACGATGCCATGCCGTGATCAGAAGATAGTGTGTCCATCAAATCACATGATAATCGGGCTTGGTTAATTCCATTACCAATAATAAATGCACGCATTAAATTAGACCTGTCGGATGAGTCGACGCAACGTAGACTTGTGATCGCTTCCATCGCTCGGATTATGATATGAATTATTTATCGGAAAGACAAAAAAAAAAGAAAACGCTTATTATTGTTTTGAAGTCGAAACGTCGAGAGAGATATGTCGTTTATCAAGATCGACGACTTGATTGTGTGTACAATCGAAAATAATCAGAAATAAGTATGTCACATTCATTGAGTCGTATTGAACGTGTCATTCATTTCGATTCTTGCTTATTACGGTTTTTGAACCAGTCGGCTATATTCCTGGTTTTACTGGTGGTAGGACCTCTTGTGAGTCCGCACGGATAGGTACCACCACCCTGCCCATTTCTACCGTGAAGCAGCAATGCGTTTCGGTTTGAAGGGTCGGGCAGCCGTTGTAACTATACTGAGATCTTAGAACTTATATCTCAAGGTGGGTGGCGCATTTACGTCGTAGATGTCTATGGGCTCCAATAACCACTTAGCACCAGGTGGGCTGTGAGCTCGTCCACCCTTCTAAGCAATAAAAAAAAATCCTATTTCGAATATCTCCATTTTTAATAACTCGAAATAATTTTTGAAACTGAGCAATAAGTGGTAATTGTCTAAAAGGAAACAAAGAGAAATCTGCATTGTTAGCAGCTGTCGCCCTTTAAAAGTACATAATTCATAAAAGATTTTGTTCACAGCGTAAATCATGTTATTTTGTCACCATTTTTTCTTTTTTTTTTTTTTTTTTTTTTTTTTTCCTACCTATGCTGATAGCCTTGAGAGGCTATTTCAGCTTCACCCTAACGTTTGTAGGTGAGCTCGCGGGGCTCAACCGGAGAGTTGCTAACACTGACCCTAGCAAGAGCAGTGCTTCGCAGAATCTACCACCGGATCGGAAACGCGACCCACTGAGAAGATCCGGCGAGAAACTCAGTGGGCTGTGTCTATGGGTTAGTTCGCTCGTCGAGCCCTTCGTCGCAAGCGACGGGTTCGACAAGGACGGTGACCGGTGCTTGTGGTGCCTAAGAGCACCGTTAATGGATCAGGAGGATCCGTAATGACGTGCTTTGGGCGACGTCGACGGTTTACCATTCGGTCTACTGGGTCGGGTATGTAATTTCCAGCGGCTACGATGAGAGGGTTCTCATGTCGTGCCGCCTTCTCAAAATGGCGCAGCGATGCCGACTGTAGATACTTACTGACAGAGTCAAGCTCCAGGTCATCGTGGAGATCCACGTTCCTCAGGAACCATGGTGCTCCGACGGCTATCCTGCAGAATCGGGATTGAATAACCTGAAGGGGCTTCAAGTTGGTGCGGGCTGCGTGAGCGAACACTACGCTTGCATACGTCATAACGGGGCGTATGCAAGTTTTGTAGAGAGTTACCTTATTACGGAGGGACAGTTTGCTTCGCTTGCAAAGCATAGGGTAGAGACGTCCTAATATGAAGGCGGCACGGTCGCGTACCGCTTTAATATGGGGACGGAATGTCATCCCTCTGTCGAGGGTGACGCCTAGGTATTTGACCTGCGAGGCCCACGGTATGGGCTGGCCAAAGAGAGTGACGGGGCTAACGGCGGAGGTGTTTGCGCGCCTATTAGGGAGTGGGATGCTCGAAGTGGTATTCGGAGGGCGACCCCTTTTGAAGAGCACCGCTGTGCTTTTCGTGGGGTTGATGTCGATGCGCCACTTCCGGAACCACTGTCCCATGGTGGCTACTGCGATCTGGAGTCGCCGATGAAGCAGCGACATCTTCCTACACGAGTAGTAGATAGCCGTGTCATCGGCGAAGAGCGCTAGATGGGTCTCCGGAGACCGGGGTATATCATTGATATACAAACTAAATAATAACGGGGAGAGCGCGGAGCCTTGCGGGACTCCGGCAGTCAGTTGACGGGGACGAGAACGAGTTCCCTCTACTCGATATCGAAACGAACGGTTCGACAAGAAGTCTCGTATGATGAGCACGAGTCTGTCTGGCACTCCCATGTTGTACAGTTTGTAAATTAAACCGTTGTGCCAGACTTTGTCGAACGCCTTCGCGATGTCGAAGAAGAGGGCGCCGGTCGGGATTTGTTTACGCCTATTTAGTCCTATCAGGATGTGCTCCGTGAGGCGGTGCACTTGTTGTACGCACGAGTGTTTAGAGCGGAATCCGAACTGTTCGTCTATGAGAATTTTGTTCGCGGTAACAAAATCCCAGAGGCGTTTCCGAAGGAGCCGTTCGTAAATTTTGCCTATCGTCGGGAGGAGACTAATCGGACGGTAACTAGCGGTTTCGTTTTTCGGTTTGCCCGGCTTATGTATACCGATAACGTCCGCTTCTTTCCACACCGCGGGAAAGATGCAGTGCGTCATAGCGGCATTTAAAATGGTAGCCAACATTGCTATCAGTTGGACTGGCAAGAGTTTTAGCGCGCGGTTGCGGATGCCGTCGGAGCCGGATGCCTTCCTAGGTTGGAGATTGTGGATCGCGTCTCTAACTTCGTCAGTGGTAATGGGGGGTAACGCGTCAGAGGGCGGCAGGGAAGCTCTGCGCTCGACCTCCCTGTCGACTAACTCGGTGTGTTCGGGGTCCGCGTGTTGAGTGCTGGTGGTGCACTGCTCTTGCAGTGCATCGGCCAGCAGCTCAGCCTTGTCATCGTCATCGAATGCCGGTGGTTGGCCTGAAGGGCGTACGAGGGGAGGCATAGTAGCGGTAGTTTCGGATTTGAGAGTCCTAGCTAGTCGCCAGTATGCTTGGTGGGAGGGCGCGAGTTGTTCTAAATAACTATGCCAATTATCGTTACGCGCGTCGCTTAGGCGGGAGTGGACTTCGCGTTGTAGACGACGCATCCGAATCCGGTTTGAATGCGTGGGAAGCCGATCGTAGGCCCGGATTGCCGCGTTCCTAACTCTTAAGAGATTCCTAAGTTCGGAGGATAGTCTGATGCGGTGGAAGCTGTCCTCCACATCGACTTCTTTTGAAGATCTAATGATCGCGGAAGAGATGTGATCGGTAATGATGTTTATGGATTCGACGGTGTCCTCGGGGGATAGATTCGAATCCGGGCCGTAAGGGAGGATTGGCGGAGCGGCTTCGGCTAGGCACGTGCCCAGCTTATTCCAATCCACCATGGTCCTCGTAACAGTGACTGGGTTGTGAGGGCGACCGAGCTGCATAAGAACAGGTCGGTGGTCTGAGTCGAGCTCTGACAGTGCTTCGATGGAACGTAAGCGCAGAGTTACGTTCCTAAGCAATGCCAGGTCTATAGTGCTCGGACGGAGCGCGATGTTATACGGATAACATGTTGGAGTTGGGGGACCGACTACTTCAAAAGTGAGGTCGTCTATAAACGCGTCGAGACGCCTACCGTTAACGTTCGTACGATGGCAGTTCCACCTAGTGTGGTGGCAATTTAAATCGCCTGCCAGGATGACGGAGTCTCCCATGCCGAACAGTGACTCGATGTCACTGCTCAGGAGGGGCTTGTCCGGGGGGAGATAAACGGATGCGATGACGATCGGCTGGTGTCCCGTCAGCGAGATACGGCACACTGACGCCTCGATATGTAAGAGCGAGGGAGTATCGAGAGGGACAACGTGCAGGGCCCGCCTATAGTAAATGGCAGTCCCGCCTTTGGAGGCGGTGAGTCTGTCATTCCTAACCATGACGTAATTCGCGACTTTCGGGTCACGACGCGAGGGCTTCAGACAGGTCTCCTGCACTAACAAAATATCTACAAGATTGTCGCGGAGGAATTCGAAAATTTGATCGCGTTGCCGCGCGAGTCCGTTAGCATTGTAGAATGCTAACGTAAGGGAATACGGTTTTTCTCTACCTTTTTGCGCCATTGAATACCGGTAAAGAATCTTTATAACGTGCGAGACACGGACTCGTAGACGTCCATGTGATCGAAAGCGGCCGCGAGCCGCTGTTCGGGGGTTACCGACCTACGGATAGCATCTGCGAACGATCGCAGACGGTCAAAGTTTACCGCGGTGACGAAGTCGCGCACGAGCGCGAAGTCGTTGACGACTGAGGGTTGCGGGGGGCGGTACGCGGGCGCGGGGCGAGGTGCGAGCAGGGGCTGAGGCGCGTGACGTGTCGCAGGCGGGAGCTGGGGTACGTTTTGTATTCCCTCCTTCGTATACGGCAGCGGTTTTTTCCACGCCGAGACGGTGGGAACCGCAGCCGGTACGAAGGCTGGTTTCGGCACTGAAGGCGCCGAAGTCTTTGGGTCGACGGTTCGGGGGGCTGGGTGGTTCGGGCGTTTACGCGGAGCCCTAGGACATCCGCGGTAGTTTGCCGGGTGCCCTTGCTTAAGGCATAGGACACAGCTTGGGGGTTCCGTCGCGGTTTCCCTAACACGCGAACATTCTGTGGTTGCGTGATCGCCGAGGCATTTCACGCAGCGGGGGCGCGCGTGGCAATTACGCGCTGAGTGGCCATAGAGCTGGCACCTGTGGCATTGCCCGGGAGTACCACGTTTATGGGGGGCTTCGATGGTGACCCCGGAGAGGCCGCATATCGTTTTGAGACATGAGATTCTTTTCTTTGCCTCCGGGGTTGATTCTAGCGCGCCATTTTTTCTTGTTTTGCAGAACTGTAACGAGTTTTTTTTTTTTTTTTTTTTTTTTTTTTTTTTTTTTTTTTTTTTTTTTTTTTTTTTTTTTTTTTTTTTTTTTTTTTTTTTTTTTTTTTTTTTTAAAAGCCTCGTAAACACGGTGTGTAAAAAATATTCTTATTATACTTTTTTGTTACCATTTCATTATGCTCAAGGTACATTTTTGTAATAAAATTAAAAAAAGCAAGGGCAACTTCTTGGAGAATTTGGTTTGGTCAGCTTTTCGTATAAAAAAAAAAAAAACTATTTATCCTAAGCTTTTACGACTACCTTATTACAATTTTAACGGGTTCTTAACGTGATTTTCTCGTTGAATAAGTAAGGATATTTCGGCACTGTTGCAATCCCTATGATAACGGGTAGACTCAGACTTTAAAAATTTATACAATTTTTTATCAATAATCCATTCATTCATTTTATATTCCAGCGTCTCTAATATTTTGTAGTTCTGGTGGTCATGGGTAATTGAAGAAGATTAAAATTAAATGACCTGATATCTGTGCTCCTCTTAATGCTACGCTAAGCCCCACTTATAATTCTTTAAAAAAAGGAGGTTATATTTTATGTCGGATATTGTAAAATTAATACAATTCACGCGACATTCAACACATTTCAGTCACGTCGGTAAATGATGAGCACCTCGTAACTCAGAACAATACCCACCAATAATTGATGAAATATTATTAATCCTCGATGAAGTTAATAAAGTAGATTACTTTAGATGTTTTACCAAACAGAAGGACGAAAACGATCGACTTAATTTTGTTACAAAACTGTTGAGCTTAGAAACTATTATGAGAGTCTTCGATATATTTGTTAATAGATTCAAAATTTTAATCGGGCTAAGCGAACGACATTTATGCATTTTCAACTATATAATTGAGATTTTGAAGTCGATATATGTAATTAATTATTAAAATAATTGTAATTGTAATAATATAATTGGCATATTTATAATAGGCATATTTTTTGACGTGAAAACCCCAACTACATATTTATTGAAAGATAGAAACTTAAATCTTCAGATTTAACCTTAAACTTAAATCTCCAGATTTAAGTTAAAGAAGATAAAGATTCAACTTGTTTATTGTTATGTATGGGCTTACAAACTCATGCCTGCTTCATCATGAGGTCAAAGTTTTATATTATATTGCTTAATGACTGCCACATGGCTTCGTATATGTTCAAAATAATTGAATACAATAAAATTATGTACAATCTTAAATTTTATTATCACCAGTGAGATTGTACGAAGTTGGCGTTCAAATTAGGGGCCTAAACTTTAAATGCTGAATCACCGTGATGAGCTTCCAACAGCCTTTTAAGAAGTCAAGCCACTTAATGAATCTTTGTATCCATACGTCAGTTTTAATTACGATAAGATATCTTATTATTTTACTGTATTATTGAGGTGTCTTTTTCACGTGTCACTAAAACGTCAATGTTTGTTTGTTTGAATTCGAAAAAGTTTGATTAATGAATATAAATTATGTAATTCGAAGAGTCTTTAATTTAATTAAAAAAATAAGGTTAAGGGTGTTTTGAATGTGGTAGACCCTAATTTTTTTTTGTTATTGCCCTTGTATGCAGACGAGCATACGGCCCACCTGATGGTGAGTGGTTACCGTCGCCCATGGACTTCAGCAATGCCAGGGGCAGAGCCAAGCCGCTGCCAACCTTTAACTGGTTTTGTTTCTGATTTTTCTGATTTCTGATTACGATTTATACTTCGAGATCTCGTTTTGAATTGCCCATTTTGAACTTAGAGGTGTGATCGTATAGATTGTAGTTTAGTCTTGGATTAGAGCTATATACAATATTAAAGTTACTTATAAATGACTATCCATTTGTACTAAAAAAGGTTATTCATCTTTAACTTATCTGTATTAGGTCGATAGTTCACGCGTTTGAAAGTTTTTTCGACATTAAATATATTAAATTCTATTAAAGCTTTAAAGTTGTCTCTACATATTTTTATTTTATGTCTATTTCAATTTTTAATTTTATTTTCCTCACAGCACTTGTCACTATTTAGATTTAAAATTCTGGTATACACACTTCTATTTTCTACTCTGTTTTGCTTTGACCAATGTCAACAAAGCAACAACTTCAACCAACCAACCTAATCATAATTAATTCAATATTTAAACTGCTTTTGACACCAGGCCAACAAAATGTAGAATTTGCTGTTACTGCATATTACTGTATGTAACTGTATATTATATTATTAGAGCTTTGTTATTTTTGTTTGTATTTCTTTAGTCTCTCTCTCTCTCTCTCTCTCTAGTACGGTTATTATTTTTCAATTTTGAATTGCTAATATTATAGGTCGCGTATCTGGTGCCTGGCATACTAAAGTTAACGAACAATGTAAAAGTGCCATAGGATATTAAAAAGTTACAAAAGTCGACCGTTGGCGTCGTACAAAATTTCAACAACAGATGTTACCGAAACTCTCTTTCGGATACAGTCACAAGTTCTTCGTTCTTTCATGTTCAGGATTGTTTTTGTAATTTTCGGGGTCATTAATAGAGTTTTGTTTTACTCTAATGGGCAACATCAAATGAAGGTATGATTAGCGGGGTTAGAAGGGACTATCTATCGGTCACGAAGTTGTATGACAAATACATAGTTTTATTATTGCAAATATTAGGTTAAATTTTGATTTGATTAGTTTTTATTTTTATTATTTAGATGGGTGGATGAGCTCACGGCCCACCTGGTGTTAAGTGGTTACTGGAACCCATAGACATCGACAACGTAAATGCGCCACCCACCTTGAGATGTAAGTTCTAAGGTCTCAAGTATAGTTACAGCGGCTGCCCCACCCTTCAAACCGAAACGCATTACTGCTTCACGGCAGAAATAGGCAGGGTATCTACCCGCGCTGAATCACAAGAGCTCCTACCACGAGTAATATTTACATTTTTTTTTGATGTTTATGTGATTATTACCATTTTCATTTAGCTTAAATTAAAGTCAACTCATTCATCACGTTACGAATTAAGTAATTAAAAAAGTGAAAAAGTCACTTCTAAAACCAACGGATCCTTTGTTTACAAACACGAAACCACCGTTTCTGTTATAATTAATGAACTGTCGCCAGTCATTACCAAGGCTAATTAGAACTCGGGCCACAAACAGACCCAAGTCAGACAGGTGTAGGCCACAGATAACAGTGAAAGAAGACACATTGCTTTGTTTGGCTCAACCCGAACTCTAACTCAGTTTTATTGGGAAAGTTATATCGTATGTCAAGTGAACAAATTTGTAGCATTTGGTCAGGACCGGAAAACTTCCAGAAATTACTGTGTGCACTGTACAGCCATTCATCAATTAGTGTATTGACTTAGATATTGTAAAGCTTCACCAAATCTCAAATTTACAGAATGGAATTTAAGAAAAGGCTTGTAATTTGAAAAGAAGGAGCAATTCAATAAATCATGTTCATTATTATTAATTAAATTCGAAACAAAATGTACCTAAGCAGTTAAATTGTGAATATATTGTATAAATTATTGTAACCTGCTTAGGTTAAAGGAATGTGGAACGCGTCACAATTTCACTGAGTAACAATAATACATATAATAGATCACCAATATTTTACTAATATATTACGTGACGACTAAAAACTAACAATACGGAAACAAACCATGAGAATGATTCGCTTTATTGCGTGACCATAAAAAAAACTAAATAGGCACTTCAGTTTTGAATTAATTTATTTTGTATTCACGCTGAGCACGTTGTATTTATTTTTTCGATGTGACATCCCATTATGATTAATGTTATGAATGTAAAGCGAAATAATGCGCTTAAATTAATCTCGATTATTTATGAGATCCGAAAAATTTTAAAAACGTTTCACCTTGTATATCTAATAAATATTTAATAATATACTTTTTTGTCTTTACTTCTGCCGCCTAACTTATATACTTATTTTACTAATCTAATATTAATACCAAATAATCTAATAAAACATATTATATTAATACTTCAAACATATATAAGTAGAACCTGTAATAAATTTCAGATATCAATGGGCTACTATTCATAATACCTATTTTACCACCTAGATCGACCGTCACCTCTTCTGCTGATTTAAGCCAATAAAATCAAAATGCATCGTTAAAGCAACCTCATTAGTTAAATATCTTGTGACTATCCATCCATATTAGTAAACAAGAATTTTAATAAGCATAAACGATCTTAGAAAGTTATTTTCAAAATCTTTAAGTGCACATAAAAATACCGACTGCTTTGTTTGGAAGAAGCCTTTGTTTGCAAGTAAGAACTTTTTTCTTAATTAAAAAACATAGCAGCGATACAGGTACGTAATTAGTGGACAAAGTGGTGTTGTTTAAATTTAACCCCGCGTATCTGAACGTGAGGAGTAAGTTAGAAGGTGAGTTAAATAAAGACTTAATTTATGGTCAATTAACCTGGAGTTAACATTCACTAAGCATCCAGAAAATGTATTATATAATAATGGGACAGTAAGAAATCGGATGCAAAATTATATGGCATTTGAAAATTAGTTATATTAGAATGGGTAAGTTTGATCCCAAAACTATTAAGAAATATTGAAATCCGGTCACATTCAGATATGATCGCTGTCGATTGCATAAAACATTAATTTCTTGAAATTACTCGTGCACCTGCAATCGCGGGTCAATCATACTGTGTTATAGCTAATGGTCATTCATGTGTTATTATAACACAGTATATAGCTAATGTGGAAATTCCTTAAAAATTCATCCATTGATTTTTGCGTGAAAGCGTCACGCGAACTCGCATTCTCACAAAAATGGACATTTACAATATTTGTGGTATTTTTGAATACTCATGTGCTTCAACATAAAATTTGGATTGGCATAAGCAGCCAATACTTACGTCACCGTTTTGTCAACGTAACGTCATAATCAATGAAAAATATACCAGACTTTGTTAAAAAAAGATATGTGGTGTCGTGGGACGCCGAATAGGAACGAAGTTCTTTATTATAAAAATATTAATTTTGAGTTCTATTCGAGGTATAAATAAATTAATTATTCGGGTATACTATTTTTTATTTTAATTTTTTTTTTGATGAAAATAAAATAAAAACTACTTTACTAATCTTTATTTTATTCACAATGATTTATAAAAAATATGTAATAAAAATATGTTATGTACGTTATTACAAAGTTAAATCGGACACTGTGTGCATTACTAATAAAAATCTTACGTTACGGACGTTTTTTCCCGTTTAGGGTACCCTCCGCATCGTCCATAAGGAACTTCGTTCCAAAATACTTACACCAAAAAAGTGCAGATCTATAACCATCACAAAAATATTTTGTAAGCATATCTTAGTTATAATATTATGATTTAGAAAAAATAGGTACATACCTGAGGACTCAACTAAATCATAACTGAATGACTTTGATTGCATCGAAAGTTGTATACATTTGACTACGGGCATACACCAATTTTTCTCCACATAAAATAAAAATAATTTAACGATCAAATGAAGTTTACTATAAAGTTAAGATTTACAAACTATCGTATTTCAAATTCGAACACCTTTTAACGATGGAGCTTACGTCACTCCCAACTTTCATTTGAATCTATCAAGACCGATAAATATCACAGCGATATTACTCGTTACGCCTGTTATACTTGTTACACAGCATTAGCTATCTGCATATCGGATCTAGATACCACATAAGATACTTTGGATAGCGTCGATCGTCTTGAAAGATTACTTGAGAATTAATTAACTGTCCTTACGGAGAGGCTGTCTTTACAACACCTTTAGTTAGAAAGCTGTTGAATGAGGACCTCAAAGAGTATTATTTTCATTCATATTTGATTTGAGTGACCGTTGTAATAGAAATGTCTCTGAATAGTGTAGTTGGATATTTTTTTACTTTTCCTCTCAATCTGGTAACATGAAAAAAAATTTAGATATAGCTACTGGTATAAATTTCACCGCAAAATTCGATTAATATTGAGATTGTACTCTTCTACCCACTCATGTAAAGCTTTCCCTCTTTAAGAATGGTTAGCTGGTAGATAACTCAATTGTTGAGTTAAGCTCGCCATTTTATAACTTTTCGCAATTACTATATTATATTAACTGTGTGTACAATAAAGAATAAAGATAAAGAATAAAGATAATATTATGTACTGTAAAAGTTCTATTCTTTTTAAAGAATGTGCTCGGTCAATACCAAAAATTACTGATCGTCTTAGATTGTTTTAATTAGTAAGTAGCATTGATGTGGGTTAAATAAAAAAAAATGTTTTCAATTTAAAACAGTAAAATTGCTAATACCATTCTAAGTTATTGCCCAATCAAAAGTCGAAATAAATCAATTAACACAACACCCAAAAAAAAAAACATATAAAAACAAACAGTTCAGCTTATGCAAATGAATCTTAATATGGAGTCTCGGGTGAAAAAAAACCTAACAAAATCCTGATTGTACTGACCCCGGGCTAAACAAAGCACAATTATTTTCATTTGATTTATAATGTTTGCTTTTAATAACCGAAATGCGTAATTGTTTATTTATATTACAACAGTATATACGAAACGATATATACGAATCTAGAATACGATCTAGTATTTTTATTGCTTAGATAGTTGGATGAGCTCACAGCCCACCTGGTATTAAGTGGTTACTGGGATCCATAGACATCTACAACGTAAATGCGCCACCCACCTTGAGATATAAGTTCTAAGGTCTCAGTTTAGTTACAACGGCTGCCCCACCCTTCAAACAGAAACGCATTACTGCTTCACGACAGAAATAGGCGGGGTGGTGGTACCTACCCGTACGGAATCACAAGAGGTACCGGTAATTTACCATTCATATTGATTTTACTTCTTTCATTATTGTGTTTTTAACTGAATAAGAGTATCTTGTGAAGCATTAGTGATTTTGCTAGCACGTGAAAAAACAGCTTTTAACTTATTTTGTTCGAATAATTCCAATTTTTTTAAATCATAATAATTGTTCTTTACTGTGAGTACCTTCCATCTGAATATCACTTTTTTTTTCTTACAATTGGCATTGGCGTTAGCTGTTCCAGAACATAATATTATATTTGATAAAAATTGCGCTATCGACATTTTCAATTTAAGCTTGTAAGCTTTATAACAAGAAGAACCGGTTTCGAAGAACAACTTTTGGATCGTCGATATATTGTACCTAGAAATTACACTGGATCTGTACAAGATCTCCTCTTTGTCATTTTCTCCGAGCTGTTGACCTGCGACGAAGCAACTGCAGCCTTGCCTTAAACCAACATCCCGTTATCAACGTCTATTACCACAGCTACTGTCATCTGAAAGATCACAACAAGTAATAATAGGAGTTCTACAAAAATTGAGTTTGAGATGACTCCATCTCGTTTTTACCATCGCACCGCCCGCCACCGGACTAGAGTTCATTCATACTATCTAGAACCACTGCGTTCATCCACAGTGCACTTCCAGAGATTTTTTTTGCCACGTATCCTAAGCACAACAACAAAACAAAGCACATATCCTACATCAAACGAGGCTTGTGGAGAGTATTAAGCGGCAGGCAGTGTCTTGGCTCCGCTCCTGGTATTGTTGACATCCATGAGCGTCGGTAGCTACTCACCATCAGGTGAGCCTCGTCTGCCTACAAGAGCAATAAAAAAAGCCATCGAAGTCTTAACTGGTTTATTACTGCCGATTTACCAGCCACTTTCTACACTACCAACAATCAATGATGTGGTCATCAATCGCCAATCTATTTGAAATTACGATTGTTTGAGGCAGTATTATTTGATTAGCTTACTATAGAAACTATCTACCTTTTTTTTTAAATAAAGTGAAACTTTTTAGATTTGAAAATTTATAAAATTATTATTCTATAATTATGTTACCCTTCGTATGTTTTAAGGAGCGGGGTTATTAGAATAGGGTCCTTTAATAAACAGACACAATACACTAAGGGCAAACGGTGCCGCAGGCGATTCTAAGATTACCCCTTAATTTGACAAATGAACAGAATATTATAAAAACGAAATGAAAGTTATTAAGTATCCAATTTTGAAAAATGGTATATTTCTTTATGTTCGCTTTTTATTTAGGTTTTATTTTGTAATAAATTATTGTATGAACTGACAAAAAATATCATTATGCGCATTTTCTCAATAATCTCCGTAATCCATTCTTTAAAGCTGTTAAAATGAAAAGCTAGATGAAGAAAAGACTATAAAGAAAACATGATCCTCAACAACGAGAGAAAAACAGAACAAGAAAATGAGTATTTGTATTAAACATCTAACTGATGATTCATTCTTAAAAACCGTTAAACTAACTCACATATTATCCACGGACGTATGCTACTGAATAACTGTTTTTAGTCCTTTTCAAATTAACATTTTTTCCTTATTAAGACCAAACTGACGGCTGTCAATGGTCTATTAGTCGGAGATAAGAAATAATCGGTGACGTAGCGAGACAATAAGTATCCACGGGGTGCCATGTTATTGTTTATCTTGTCCCATTCTCCCAGCAGGATACTTGTTTTGTATAAACTTCGCACAAATTGACAGGAAAATTATTAGGAATTCTATTGACGAGATTGATATATAAAAATAAACATGTTGTATCTTGTTAAATGTTTCCTTGTGCCTTGTTAACATTTATAATATTTCGTATAGGCAATGGCTTGGTTCGGTAGGCAGAAATTTTGCATATTTCTGAAGCATATAAGCCAAGATTACAAGTCACCATCACCATCAGTGGCAAATAATTAATATCATATAATATTATTTATTAGAAGTCTTAATTTGTGGAGTTTGATCACTACTAAATATAAGACAGTGAATTTCGCTGTTGTCTATAGAAGAAAAGGAAGCGATAAAATGCGATATTTTTTAAAAGTAATATTTTGGATTATCCTTTATTAAAGCAGGATAGAATACTGGCTAAGCTTTGTTTGAGTGTTGTTTAACAATAATTAGTATAAGGGCTTATGATTAAAATGGATTCGTTTGTTTTATGTGATATAATCCATATATAGGAGTGAAATTATTGTTTTAGAAATATGTGTATCATGGATTCTGTTATTGCCTTTTTTGCTGATAGAGATCCACCTTATATCAATCAACTATAATTTCTACGTCTATAATTTACCAAACCAACCCAATCAACTATAGAAATCGATAATGAATTCACTGTTAACAGATCCCTTGCCCTTTACAACTCATTGTGGAATATAATTAGTTTTTGTCACTTCACATCGACAAATCCCATTCAAAATCTCTAGTCTGATATCACGAACCCCACCACTTACGGCACCAAACCGGTTCTTATCAAAGAGAATATTATTTCAAACGCCCCTGTCAACCCCGATGGGCTTTTCGAACCCCAAATCCAGTTTGTTATGAATGAAATTACAGAAATCGAATAAGGTAAACACAACTGAGAGCCAACAAAAGCTTGTTCGAAAAAAAGCTAAATTGAATTCAAATTGGTTTCGTAGAGTATTAGGGATAGCCGGGGGACGTTTTCAAGACGCTCACGGGAACGTGTATCGCGGCAATAATTTAAAGAAACTTTTTGTTGTTGGGCGACAGGCCATTGATCCACACAAAACCTACAGAGCTGATTGAATGAAAACATAAAACTCGTTCGAGCAAAAAGAAACGTAAGCAATCCATGAGAAATGGTCTCTTTAATTTTCTGTGAAGTGCACAAGAACCGAAAAGCTAAAATTTCGTTGAATACATATTATATACAATTTTCGCTAATTACTATTTTTGTCGATAGCAAATTTTTAGCATAAAACGAGAGTAATGTAAAATAAAAATGTTTCTCGCTGGTGAGATCTAACGGCGAGAGTTTTCGCTGTCAAAGATCAACAGGTATGCAAATAGAAGGTTAAAAACGTTCACACTGATGCATGTGCTATTTGAAATATTGAAAGGGCAGGATTTCGAAATCGATTCTAAGCGTAAACTTTGAAATCCATGCTTTACCTGACAGAATGCTTTGTGGTTAACCGCTCGGAACAATTTGACTTTGTTGCCTCCAGCTTATTTTATAACGGTTTGTCGAATTGAATTCTGCGGTTATTTATTTAACTTCAGCTTTAGCGTGGCATCATAAACTTGTGTGAGCGGTGATATGAATTTCTCGTTGGCACTTAAATTATTTTTCACAATCACAAATGGATTTTTTACGACCCGAAATAAAAAGGGGGAAACGTATGTCTTAAACACTTTGATTCCTTGATGCTGCAATTCGCATGGGAGTAATTTTGTAGTAGCCGGCTAGATGTAACATCTTGATGGTCGTAAATTAAGCCGTATCTCTTTTATGGTCAATTTCAAGAGCTAAAAGATCGTTAAAACGTGGAATCCATTAATGTAATCATTCGGAAGCCAATAACGTCATACTAACATGCAAAGGTTGAACGTAAATAGTACCATTCGCTGTATTTATCTAACGACAGCTAACTTCCCATTACCTTTATCTATTAATTTTTTCTTGAATATTAATTTACTGGCGAGTTTTTTTTAGATAAAAATTTATAGTTGGACACAGAAATACTCGAAGTTGGTTTCAGATTTCCTTTATTTATTGCACTACATGTGTGATCAAGTTCACGGCAGATCTAGCGTTAAGCGGTTATGGGAGACCCCGTAGTATTCACATAGCGAATTCCATAAGCCACCTTGCGACATGACTTCAACACATATATTTAATACATATTTAACTTTATCCGTAAAAGCCGTTAAATATTAAAAACATCAGAATTCAACTTATTATTATATTATACATTAAATAAGTAGGTGCTACTTAACGTCAACCATTGCACAATATTTATTGTCGCATACAAAGTTAGCAATTTTTTTATCAAAAAGAGGAAATTTAATTACTGTTGAAGTTAAGATGCAGAAAGCAGCATGAAGTAGTTAACAGAAACGCTGGCGTTATTTCACCTGCTCCCAACAGAATAATTCAGGCAGTTGCAATAATTTTCAACGTCACAACTTCGAAATTAATTAGTTATAACTATTTTCATTTTGTTACAACGACATTCTTTCGTTAACTTTGATTTCAATGACTTGATTATTTTTACATTATATTCTAACATAGATCATAGTTTCTATGATCTAAATACTGATGCAGATTGCACATGTTCCCCGAATTTTGATCACGCAGGAGCCAGTCAACGTCGACGCCCTAGACACGTCCTTACGGATCCATCTGTTCCATAACTCTTGAATTATACGCCTTGACCTCTCACACTATGAGCAGCATAGGGATCTCGGTAACTGTACACGACGAACTCGGTAAAGAGTTCGACGTCCAATCTAACGTAAGCATCAGCCCTCTGAGTTTCTCAGCTGGTCGTGATTCCGATCCGGTAGTAGATTCATTTGCAAAGCAGCTACTCTTGAGTTGTTAGGTGTCTTTTGGAGGTACTCGGGTGGTTAGCTGTTAGCAAATCCTACCCCTCATGGCTGAACCCGTGCTCGCATACCTGTTCTGGTGAAACTGGAAAGGCCACCGGGCCACCAGTAATACTTCGTTTATAAAAAAAAATTGCACATACTTCTTACATATTGCACAATGCACATATTACCAAGAACAAATCCATAATTTACGATGTTCAAAGTTATTCAAAAACAAGAAGTAAAGCTATTAAGAGCAAAAAATTAGAATGTAGCTCGTGGAAACAGCTAATAGTTCTTATTCAGTGGATTAATCGAATCATTAGATCGTGGGTTTCTAAAGGCCATTTTAAAGCTGACGCAACAAAGGAAATAATTCTTTAAACCATTGCATTAGAGTGCAAAAATGATGTATTTGTAAATTTGTCGAGTGTGAACGTAGTCCTTGTAATTGCGGAATTCATTATGGGCAACCTGTCACCGGCAGCCGATCTGTCAACGATTGTACATTTCTCAAAACTGGAATTGTAATCGGCTTGATGAATCGCCTTGTTAGTTAATTGAAGTAAGTGTGCATTATAAATGCATAATTCATGCTTTAAAGGTCTTTATTTTTGCAAATTAAGAAAATCAATTTAAGTCTAAAATTGTAACTGTCTAGATTTTTACTTTAATGTAAGAAAATTGGCACAGGATGATGATGATTATAATGTGGGCCGTTTTATTGCTCATTCGATATTTTTGAGGCAGCATGTAAATGGATTTAAATCGAATCACAAAAAAATATTACGAATACTAGATATTATTCAACCAAAATTTACGTTGAATAATGTTACAACTAATTTACACATTCCGTTATTAGAATCTATTATTAACACATTAATTAGATCCGTTAATATCAAACCAGATTTGGCGGAATAGCATGTTGGGCCTGTAATTACGTACATTCTCTTGCTTATTATTATTACACGTTTAATTAAACACGTACGTTATCATGACAAGTTTAGTGTATTACACTTCAAAGCAAAACTACTACACAAATTTTTCTTCAATTCGTCAAAAGCTTATTTGTATGTACAGAAAATCGCACTTAAACCATAAGTGATGCTTATGTTAAAAAATCAACAGTTATTTGATATATTATATAGGTATCTTATATATATCTTACTGTTATTATCGTTTTAAATAAATTTTTGGTTAACTTTTTTCAATATGTATTAAGTGAGTTTTATAGGCGATGGGGCAGCATTAAATTGTTATCTATATTTTTAAAAACTCTTAATTTTATCTATTTTCATGATAGATTAGAAAAAATTGAATAAAAACAGATTTACCTAATTATATATTAATTATGTAATTTATAAATCATTAGAATACAGTTAGAAGAATAATTTTAAAATTTCGACGAATTAAATCAAATCAAGATCACGAAAGCAGTGAAATGTTCGAAACCTTGTAAATTTTCAAATGAAAACAAAATGAACCATAAAAGTAGATTTAATCTGAATCTTCTTGTAATTATACACCCTGAGCATTTAAAAAAAACAAGACTACACTATAGAAAAATATTAATAAAGACAATATATAATCTATTCTCAATTTGACCACAGACATCAAGAACAAAAGTTTGACAATAAATAAATAGTATGCATGCGTGTGTGCGTCAAATACATGGTAATGTGTGTAATGTTTTTGTATTGATTTTTTAGGCATAATTTTTAAAAAATATTACTCCTCACTCCTCTATATTCTCTATAAGTGTGGAAAATTTCATACTCCTCCGTCCGTGCAATTTTCGTAAAAAGGGATACAAAAGTTTTTGCTTCACGTATTAATATATAGATATTTTTTGTGTCCATGATGCTGTCCATATGCTACATATTGCGAATCAAATTGTATTGAAATATTATAGTTAGTTATTTCTTACGGGTCACAATGTTGTTAGCATTAACGGTTTTCAATTTTAATAAACAAGCAACGGCAAAACAGATGAATGGTATTTTCTCTAACGTTTGTCACCCGATTTATTTTGTTTGCTTACTAACTATTGATGAGTTTTAGAAAACTTTTTTTTTATTCGAAAAATATTTTATTTTTCAAAGTATTACGTATCGTAAATGTAATTCATATAATGAATCTAAATCTTGAGGTGTCAGTAATTAAGACCTAGAATCGATTGTTTGGCGAGCACTAGAGGTATTTAAAGTATGGGAGTATTATTGATTTATGGAAGTCATTGTCAAATTACGAAATGTCAAACGTCTGGTTCAACATTCCGTGTGCCCGCATCGGTTAACCGCTACTGACTTGCAGCCGACATCCCTCAGCTAAACAATTCATCCAATAACAGTATTATTACCGATTACATTCGTCATAGTTTGCTAGTGTTACATTCTTGAAAGTGTTAAATTGTTTCTTTGGTACTCTTTGCCAAATATTTCTCAAATCAAAGCATTGGTCGATTTGCATACAAGATCGTATACTAGCTGATTACTGAAGCCGGTAGACCTCATAGCTTCAATTAGGCTACCTACCTTGAGAAACCAGAAAATCTTAACTGAATTTCTAAAGATATTGTAAATATTCAAACCGGGATTCACGATTGGTGACACAACGCCTAATTAACGGCATTGCGGATGATTCTCTAATCGGTAGGCAGTGGCTTGGCTCTGTCCCTGGCATTCCATGGGCGACGGTAACCACTCACCATCAGGTGGGCCGTGTGATCGTCTGCCACCAAGGGCAATAAAAAAAAAAATTACCTTTATTCTGCTATATTGAAGCATAAGCTGTTTATCATTTATCATGACTTCATTTACTTACAGTACATTCCTAAGTATTTGATCGTAATGAAATCACGCGCATCTGTGTTTGTTTAACCGTTTCCGTTGTAAATTATCGGCGTAATAGTAGACCCTTTATCTCTAAGTGCATGCTGTATGAAATCCTATGAGAAAGGCGCGGCACACAAAGAGATTGTAACTCTAGAAGTGCCTGGCATTATTATTTTTTCAAGAAAAATAATTATTAATATAATTTATTTTGAGGATTCAACTCTTAGCAAAAGGGAAACAGGGAAGTTTTTAAAATTAAGTACAACAAAAAGTTATTAAAATTCTTAAAGTAAACGGCATTTGCTAAGTAATTTTAGAACTTTCTGAATTACATCAGGAAAAAATACAAGTCTGTAATTATATTGTGATATTCTTGCAACTTTTAAATTTCCAATTAATTAATTTCGACAGTAGGATAATTTGTAGTCGTCGTGGCCTAACGGATGAGACGTCCGGTGTATTCGTGTTGAAGCGATGCACCGGTGTTCGAATCCCGCAGGCGGGTACCAATTTTTCTAATGAAATACGTACTCAACAAATGTTGACGATTGACTTCCACGGTGAAGGAATAACATCGTGTAATAAAAATGAAACCCGCAAAATTATAATTTGCGTAATTACTGGTGGTAGGACCTCTTGTGAGTCCGCGCGGGTGGGTACCACCGCCCTGCCTATTTCTGCCGTGAAGCAGTAATGCGTTTCGGTTTGAAGGGTGGGGCAGCCGTTGTAACTATACTTGAGACCTTAGAACTTGTATCTCAAGGTGGGTGGCGCATTTACGTTGTGGATGTCTATGGGCTCCAGTAACCACTTGGCACCAGGTGGGCTGTGAGCTCGTCCACCCATCTAAGCAATAAAAAAAAAAAAAAAAAAATTCAAGCAATACAAACTCAACAATAATTATCTAACATTCAAGTGCTCGTTATAGTGGGAGGTAACTAGATGTGGAGTGGGTTGATGTAATTCACACATAAATATATATGAATTTCCAACGGAAATAAGAAACAATATTCATAATTTTTCAAAATAAGTGGAATTTTATGTTTTATTTTTTAATGCCACTATAGTGATCAATAGCATTCGAACGAGTAATAAAATGAAATTTGAACTGAACCAAAAAATAAGCAATGAATATTTAAGTACAATACATTGTATGTAATACGTAAAATTTATGATTCAAATAAAAACAGAGGAGGATGTGGTTAACTTTGAAAAATCCTTCGAATTTGACACGTACCCCGTGCCCCTTCTAAAATCTTTATTGTCACGTGTCCCGACAACGCGCAACATGGTGTCCAGCCATTACCATTATCATTTGCTTTACAATGAAAGACCCGTCCTAGTACGATACAGTGGAAACCATTTCGGGCTAATAACATTAAACGTAAAGAAACAGCGGGGTGTATCAATGTCACCCTTTTATGTGAAGCTCGTGTTATACGAAATAAATCAAGGCACACTGTTTCGTATTTGGTTTACTCAAAATTTATTGGTTCTAAGAAGATTTGTTCGTATTTAATTTTATTGAAAGTTACCTAAATTACCGCTGCGGTTTATTATGTGCGATTTTAAAATTTTTAAATTTATCTGTAGACCACGCCTTACTGTTTTAAGTCATGCAATTTTTGTAAATACATACTTACTCTTTAATATTCATCTACTCTGTTAGCTTGACGACCTAAAATGCGTCCTTCAGATACAAGTATATATTTGCCACTGATTAGGGTTCTGTCCATAATCTGCCAAGTTACTACTAGCTTTCTTACTACGTATGTACTATATTCTTAAAATATTATAAATACTTATTCCTAATAGCATCAGTTCCTTACATATCTTTGTGTATAATTAGCCAACTCTAAGCTTCGACAGACCCCCATATGCATATTTTTTTATACGTAGGTACCTAACGTGGTATATTCGCATATTCGCGATAATGATAAAAATTTGTGTCATAAAATCAAATCAGCAAAATTTAACAATTTAGGTATTTACTGGCTAGGTAAGTTATGACTTCACATGAATTGGTATTATTCTCTATGTCTTTACTCATTTCAGTTATGAAACAGTCATGCAGGTTATAAAAGTAGGATTACGGGTATTCGAATACAAATTAACTACACAGTGGGCAAATACCACATTTTAATTTATCCAAACTCGAATTTATTAGTAGTATCCAGTGCGGTATACGTTTCCCACTTTCCATATTATATGCATTGTCAAAACAGCTTGATCTTTATTGAAATTGCCTAATTATTTTGTTATCAGAAGAATTTAACATAATTGCCAATTTTCATAATACATATTAGGTAAAGTGAAGCAGAATTTGACTATTTACTGATGAAGAATTTCGAAAATCAAGAAAAGATAATTTTCACATACAGGCTTTCACAGAGATACATAATATATATAAATGGATAATAGTCATCTGTATAGTTGCTCTGTTTAGATTTCCAACTGTGACTGTCTTTGTGTTTAAAATTATGAAACTCAATAGCAATTTCCTGTATACTCGCAACTAACTGTCACTTATTTCAAACAATTTACTCTAGCCGCAATTCCTTTCCGGGTATAATATAACAAAACAACAGTTAGGTACAAAGCTACCTAGTTTGCTTTGGACTTGAGGCATCTTTCAATTGTTATTATTATTGATAGGTTCTTGTCTGGCATCAAATTTAATATGTACCTACAATACTAACTGATTTATATGGTTTAGTTATTCTATTCTTTTTAGTTACTATTTCAACAATTATTTTTGTTTTCTTCGTATAGTTTTTTGGAATAGAACGCTTTCATTAATTAACGATTACGGGAACATGAACTAATTTTATTTCTGAGATACTTTTTGTTTGGAGTTTAGAAATAAATAAACCCATAGAGTTGGGATTTATTAAGGTTTTATTAAACTGGACCAGTTTTTCTTATGCTCGGGCGTATTGTGGGCCTACACACACTTACATCGCCATTCGGTACATACTTGTCGCGAATATTTTGCGCATCATGAACTCCTGTCTACAAAGTTACCAATATAACCTAATGTTTTGATGAGAGTTTTCAATTAGATAAGAAGTTGAGATATTCATTAATAGCATGGCCCTGACATTCCCTGACATGACAATCCCTAAAATAAGGTGATTTTTTTTATTTTGAAGTTTGTTTTAATCAAAGATTTTCTTATCCGGATCTGCAACGTAAAGGTTTTTAAATTAATGCACATTAAGGAGCAGGTGTGTCGTTGCGTTGTCGCTCATATTATCAATTCGCCAAAAAACCGTAGATATTTCTTTGAAAATTATCTTTGGTTTGGCTTACCTTTGTCGCTTTGTGAACTGTTTGTCTGTGATGGTAATAAATATTTACTGGTAAAGGTTTACTGACTTTATGGAAAGAAGGTATAGTAAAAGTAGCAGAGCTGATGATATACAATGATAGATCAACAAAACATAATCGCAATTCTTAATATTTTTTAGCTTCAATGAATCGTAGAAATTAAAATATTAAAACATCATATTTTATAGCATAATTAAAACTACTACAATTATTACATGTAATGTTTACTTTCCTTATTGTCGTGTTTCTTCTAACAGCTGTGTGTACAAATATATTAGATAAATACTTTTTTTTTATAGACTATACTACACTTTCGATAACTATTTTAAATAACGATGCTTTCATGTTTTCGAAGCTTTACAACGTGACCACAGCTTTATTGATTAGATGCGTAAGTCTAGGGATTTAACGTTTAATGGTACTTCGCTTACTTACAAGTCTGGTTGGAGTATTGATCGCGGGAATCCCCCTGCTCTGATCGGCTCTGACCCCGGGCGGAGATTGGACCTCGGGTGAAAGAGCGCAGGGGAGTAATTTAGTGGGTAGGGTCCTTAGGGCCTTGGGCCCGCAGTCCGCTCCCAAAATGTGCGGACCGTCCAGTCCCGCATACCCCGTGCGCCACCTAAGAGCGGGGATCTCGTAGGAGGAGGAAGTAGAATCCCCCGGCCCAAAAAAAAGGCACTAACAAGTGAGGCACAAAGTGAACTAAAGTATTTGCATTAAGTCTCTTAATAGTGTCAGCCTATCTATCTCTCGAAGATGTACTATTATTCAGATAATATTAGAAGATAATTCAGAGCGCTGTTCAGAAAACATATGGGACATAAATCATTACTTTAAATAATTAACTCAGTCGCTGTTAATTAATAAACATTTTCTGCGTATTTCAATTGAATAACTTATTTGGATCAACGATAGAAAATAAACGCGAGCGATATAGTAAATATCATGGAATCGGTAAATCGATAAAATTATTTCACTCCCAGATTTAAACTAGTCGCCACCTATTTGATATTCTGAAATTCAAATGACTTCGGGACCAACTTTGAACACAATCGCATTTCAGTGGAACGAAACTTTGTATACAAAAGACCTTTTTAATTTATACGAAATTGTAAGTAGTAGTAAACTACATTAATGCAATTTAGAAATGCTTTCAATAGCAACAATAAAGCTCTCTGGGTACCTAGATCAAATTACTAACTTCAAAGAAACTGTTCCAAATAATTGTTTAGTTGTTAATTTATAATGGAAATTGAAGTTAAAATGTTTCGCAAGTTCAATTATTTTTCAATTAAATGAGATAATAAGGTTTCTGTCTCATGCTTTTTATTAGAGATTTTTCGAGAAAATTTACAATATAATAATGTATTAATCTATGATACGAATATGCGATACCGGCTCTTTTGATTTATCATTACTACTACTAGGAGGAGGCCTTTGCCAAAGTTGGGTAAGCCGACGAAGTTGTTGATGTCATCGACTCGGCCGAGTCGTGAATTTAAGTTAATTATTTATAAATATCCTTTTTGCGTCTGAATAAAGGCTTTTATTATTAATCTTCTTCTTCTTTTTCTCCACCTCATCTCACTAGGTGGGGTCAGCACAGCTAATTTTTCTTTTCTATACTCTTCTATCAGCCGTCATCTCAACACTCACTCCTCTCTCTCTCTCTCATATCGTCATTCACACACTCTATCATGTCTTCTTCGGTCGACCTCTTCCCCCTCTACCTTACACTACCATTTCCATACATCTCCTAGTCACATGCATCTCCTGTCTGCCAATCACATCTACCCCTCTAACCGTCCGCTCTTTAATTTGTTGATTAACGGAGCTACTTTCACATTTCCTCTGATATACTCATTCTTTATCTTGTCCATTCTTGTCACTCCACACATCCATCCTCAACATTCGCGTATCTACCGCATGCCCTCCTTTTTCATGCTTTACTTTCGTCGCCCAACATTCAGATCCATACAGCACGACATTATTATTATTGTTATTATTATTATACTACTACTACTACACTATGGTAACAATAAATATATGATTGGCTCGTAGATGGATGGACGTTATTACTAAATTACTACTACTATTAAATATTTTACAAAGACGGTGCCAACGCTAGATCTTTTCGTTACGTATTACACTTGCATCTGTCGATGACGCCCGGTGACTATCACGCTTATTTGGTCGCAACCCTCCTCCTGGATCCACGTAGATTATAGTTGCAAAGTCGCAACACTACTACTTCATTGTAATAAGTTTTGCGGTGATACAAAGATAGAGAACAATTGTCTTTCGTTTTTTTTATTGCTTCGATTGGTGGACGAGCTCACGGTCCACCTGGTGCTAAGTGGTTACGGAGCCCATTGACATCTACGACGTAAATGCCGGCACCCACCTTGAGACGTGAGTTCTAAATCTCAGTTTTTAGAGTACAATGGCTGCCCCACTCTTCAAACCCAAATGCATTACTGCTTCACGGCAGAAATAGACAGGGTGGTGGTACATACCCATTCGGACTCACAAGACGTCTTACCACCAGTAATCGTCCAATCCTTCGTTATGCTTTATTGTTTTAGTTAAATTAATGAGCTCATTGGCCATGACGTTACATGAATGCGGCCACCCACCTTGAGGTACGACGCCGGAGTCTTAATTTTACTATATAACTGTTTCACTTTAAGCCGAAATGAATAGCTTCACGGTGAAATAGGCTGGTAGCCCATCCTTGAAAGCGCACAATACTCCGCCTCCTGTAAATATCCTCTATTCTTAGTAAGATACTTCACTCTCCTTGTCCGTTTCTTTATTAAGGACAAGTAGTAGCAATGCGTGTGTGTACAGGTACCAGCATCTAAGTTATTTCTTTCGCGAAATTATAAAGCCGAAAAGATTCGTTGGTAAGATAACCTTTTTTTCCAATAGAAATGTAACTTTTACCCTCCATTTCAATTGGCATTGTTATAATTTTCTAACTGCTTAACATTCGATGAGCCTATGAACATCTGCCCATTTAAACCATTATAAAGAACTGTTATTGAAGTATTAAAATATTGTCATTCTCATTTAGCTGTCAATTGTCGTTCTTACAAATAACTTGTAAATATATTTGACCGGTACTTATGTACTCGTAATTTCATTGGTATAGTCTTCTATGCCTGAGTAAGTGCTGCCAGGTTATTCATTTTTATTACTAAAATCTGAAATATTAAATGTAGTTTAATAACTAACTTGGAATTCTGTTTTAGCATACAAGATTCTGTTACATTTAACAATTATGCAAAGCCCGGAGCGTCGAGTAACTTGATCAAGAACTACTTATTAAGATATCGCAGTCATATCGGCCATTACGAGCCCAGGAGGTTGGAAAAGCAATTCCTTTACCGTGTAATACCCGGCCGTGGAATAACCATGAAAGTCATCAATAAAATTTAAGCGTTCCCACTTTCGGGAAGAGAACTTCGATTTTCTTAATCTGATTGTGGTTAAGATAACCACGTGGGCCTTTTTGGCTTTATCGCTTTTGGCATTTTCAGACGTGACGAGACGTGTTAAATTTTATGATAAAATGAGATATGAATTTGAGGTTTTTTGTTCATCGGTTATCGTTGATTTTTAGATTAGCCATCTAAATAGCAAGTTCGTAGAGCGAACTTTTAATTGCAATTTTGGATTACAACATAAAATTTATATTCTAAAAACGTTTAATAAGTTTATATAGGTAATTCGTAGTTGCCTAAGCTTTATCTCAAAATCGTTTAGATCTTGATCTTTATAACAACTTTAAAATAAATGAAAAATGCAGGGATGACATTTTAAATTAAACGATATTCAAATAACGTATTCATCTAGAGTACTCCCTGAAATCAACAAGTACATATTTAATTACCAAATAGTATTCCTTGGAATTGGGCTATATTATGAAGAACCGTAAGCGTAAGCATCAATCAAAGATAGTTAAAGTAACAATTTCATAGTTGACAAGTTGCGTGCCTGCCCTCATTCATGTCGGTCAATTTACATGAAATTACTAAAACTGGTACTAACGCATCTCAGCAACTTACCATTTGATACCCAACAGAAATACCATAACTCATATTACTTGGCAATAAAGATGAATATGCTATTATATTTATTTTTGAACTGCTTTTCCAAGCTGTTTGTTTTCGTGAGACTAAAGGCTGCAATAAAAAAACAATAGCCCCACGAAATGGACAGCGCAGATGACACTGAGGTGACTTTAACGACAATTTAATTGCATCGCCTTCTGTTTTGGAAGGGACGTGCAATCAACGCAAATGGTAACATCCCATTACAGTGCCGGTAGGATGCATTTTTTACCGCAGCTAATCGACGTTTCTCAGGAATGGATACGGCCGATGATTGTTATTTTGTTATAAAACTTTAGATACGTATAAGAAACGGTTAGTGATCACAAAAAGTGGTTTTGATTTCAAAATAACAAGTTTCTTAGTAACAACGAATGATAAAATATTCTGTTTTATTAATACCCCAAGAAAATAACACATTTATTTTGTCCATCATTTATTATCGAGACACCAAACACACGTTTTATTCCAAGACAAAAACATGATACTTTAATTCACAAAGTCTTCTCTACGCCAAGCTCCAAAAAGATTTTGATGGATACTTAAAAATCAGATTAACTAAGTTTTACGGTCGTTTTACGGAAGTTTTTATTACTATCATAATTCTTTGTCAGGTTAAACTGTGATATTTTTCACGAGAAGATTTAGGGCTTAAAGTTTACTATACCTGAGGTGTACGTACAAACGATTATGTGCGTTTCATTTACAATCTTTGATATAGGTGTCACGTCTTGGGTTATCTTAAACGCCCCCACTGCGGCACTTTCTAAATGATAGGTAGAGTCACTTGACATTTTATATTCACCGCGAGTTCCCCTTATTACCATGCACGAGATGTCTCTTTAGTATGCAGGAGACGCCACAACACTTATTAGTCTCAAAAATTCCGAGAAACGTCTTCAAAAAAGTTACTTAGGTAAAATACCGCGACTCCGGTCGCGTTTTAAACTTATGTACCTAATGTTTAATACATAGACGATATTGCTTTTGATAAAGCGGTTTAAGAATCTAAAATTTAAAGCACGATTGAATACTAATGCCACGGTGTTTTGTTCTTGTCCCAGTCATAAATATTAACAAGAAAACACGTGAAGGTGAAAACTGTTTTATATTAAGATTTAAAATTTTGTTAAAATTTCAAAAAATTGTTCAATTCCATGTTTTAGTGACTAGAATATTTCACTTTTATTTTATTTGATATAAGGCGACCACAGCATTGTAGTTCCGTATTGAATCGAAATAAATTGTATTATTTACAAGTCATTGTTCTCGGTTGACCCTCAGGTTGTGAGGTGTCTACATCATCGAGTGATTGTTAACATGAAATTCTAATTCAGTCTTGTCACATTCGTGTTACAATATGGAAATCTTGTTGTTCACTCGTTCCATTGTCTATAGATATCGAAATATTTCTCTGTATTTGGTATCTACAAATTTTTATTCAAAACATTTCATTATTCCGTACAAATAAAATTAAGCGATATTGGTCTATGTGTGAAATATTAATAGAAGAGAATTAACGCTAGTTTCTAGAAACGACGTGTTTCCCCTTCAGAAGTATCGAACATGCTATTTTCGTGGCTATTGTTTCGCGTCGCAACAGAGTTTCCCGAAGAATTACTGGCAGCAACACGTCTGTTCCTTTTATAATAATTTAGCCGATAATGCGAAAAATACGTGCTTTCCACCGACTCAGCCCTACGTGAGTGGGACCTTATTGTCGATTATTGCTTTCGAATGAACTCAAATTATGAACTCAGTGTCGGAATAGTCCTTCGTTTATTTCTATGATTATTTTATCTATCTTTACCAGAAAGATAACTTTTTTAATTTTTAAGACGGGTGAACTAATTCATGATCATTTGGTATAAAGTGACTATCAGCGCTCATAGAAGTCAACAACATAAAAGCTGCCTCCCGTCTTGATACCTGATTTTTAAGTCTCAGTGCGATAGCCCAACGGCTGCCCCACCCTTCAAATCGGAACGCATTACTACTTTGTGGCAAAAATCGGTATGGTGCTGGTATGATGCTGGATCTACCCATGCGAGCTCAGAAGATGCCCAGCCTCTAGTGACTGCCTTACACTATTGCTGAGTTTGAAACATTTTAAACGAAGCAAAAACATTTATTACCTACACCAGACATTACATGTGTACCGTTTTAAATAATAAACTCATACATTAAGGCTTTTTATACTGTATGTTTTACTACAGCTGTAACAACAGAAGAGATGCCAGTAATCTATCGTTATGTCTAAAATTCAAAAAGAGCACCGGTTTAGTACATTAACCGTTTCTAATTTACTAAAAAACATATCACAAATGTTCTCCTTTCAATAGAAAATAAAACAAATCCATAGAGAATGATGATTGAATTCTCTATCAAACTCAGAAACGTCAAACTTCTTGATAAATCAATGATAAATGATGCTTCAGATATGCAACACAAAGACCAGAGCGGTAGTTCCAAATGTATTCATATTTCTTTTGATATGACTACCATTGCCGTTATTTTATGTTTGTACGTATGTGTAATATTACCAACAAATATTTTCTAACAATACATATTACATTGAATAGACTTAATTGTTATGTTCGGGAACAAGGAATAAAGTCTAACGCTAAGGATTATTTTTAAAATAGTTTTAAGAAGTACATATATGTTTTTAGACTTAAGAACTAACCATGCATGATTTTATGATTTTATTATTTCGTACACAGAACGGATGTAAATGAGAATTGCATAATATTAAATTTTACCCAAAAAAGATTAAAGTATAAACTTATCTTTTAAATGTTATTTTTCGTTCAAGACATTATTCAGATTTTTTAAAATATTCATATGTGTACACAGTTTGACTTCTCTCACTACTGGCGAGCACTATAAAAATGTAAAATAATGTAGAACAGAAACCAACGCACATATTTTCTTTCAAAACAATAAATCACGGTGAGACAACAATTTATAAAAGACTATAAAAACAGAGATGTGACTTACCTATCTTAAAGTCTGTAGATATGTACATAGATTGTTTTGATAACTGCGGATAATAATTTTGAAGTATTTAATCACAGTTCTCCGTGATTAAATTCGTGTAATCTATAAATACTTAATTAGCTATCAGTAATAATTGTATTTTCAATCTTACAAAAGGAATTCAATCATATACAAATATTAATAGTTGAACCTCAAAATGATTACACATCTTGTTCTAAATTTCACAGCTTAAGTTTTGTTCTTCTTATGACCAATAACGTAATGATTCCTCTATTAGTATCACATATTAGATGTGATCTTATCATAGTAATAGTATGAACAGTAAGTATAATATATTATAAAGAAATCGAACGAACATAAAAGAGTCACGTTTTTTAACTATCTCCGTGATATCTATGGCTTTGAGAATAGTAACGTTTCTCGCGATACAAAACGAAAGCGTTGTGTATTGAACACGCCTAATGCATAAAATATGAATTGCTCCTTTGAATTTGTCATATCAAAATGGTATCGATCGATAAAGCACGGATAAGCCACACCTCTTATACAAAGGCCCAGTACCATTTTTGCTCGTTACACCAAGCACAGACAATGTATGCGCATAATTGTATATTTTATCGGACGAGATTAAAAATTGGGACTCAAAATCAGCGCCTGACATCTCTTTTGGTTCATTAAAATGCAGGGTCTTTTTTTGCTTTCTTGCGCCATATTGAAATAAATTAGGTGACAAAAAATACATATTGAACAGCTTCAATATATGAGCGGATTGTATTATGTTAGTTATTTGATGAAAACGATAAATATTGGATTATACTGTCGTGTTGTATGTATGTACTAAATTAACGCTTGGCATATAATATGAGTAGACTCAATTAATTAACTTCAAACAAAACATTATTTTACACTAATATTAAATTTGTTCAAAATTATATTAATGTAAGCATGACACTAAAAGTACATGCTTATTCAGTGGTACGGATTGAAAAACAAGTTGAGTGAAATCAAACATTGCAAAGTGGCTTTTGCATTAAATCTTTGTTTATTTACGATCCACATCGAAAGCCTCGCCGTATTGTAAATTATTACGAGCAGAGTTTTAAAACGATAAAATGTTCTTGCAATACAGTGCTTCGATCGAGCTTGGGGTGCAAAAACCGGAAAGCAATTAAAATTAGTCAAACGGCAAAACTTGAGAAGTTTACCGGTGACTGATGTCGTAAAACCGATCGATTTATGTCGTGCATTTCATTTATATTGTTATAATGCGTTCTATATTTGTTGAAAATCTGAATAACACTTTGCGAAAAGATTTTCAATGCTTTGTCTTTAAAACAACCCTCTTCACGGAATATACTATATTAGAACTCCAATTAACATTCGATAAAACATAATATTCCTACTTTAAAGATTTAAATAATAATATTATTGTACATTTAATATTTCTAGTAGGTTTGTTTGTTCGTGCTCAATGCATTGAGAATTTTGTTAGTTGTTATTAGAACTATAGGAAAGGTTTCTAACATAGCACCAAAAATAAACGATGGGTAGAAATCGGTGATGATAAATAATTTATTTGTTTATAACATTGAATTCGATGTCGCATCTCGTTCCCCGCACCCTTACCTCCAGCTACTGCAACGGCGGGACTCACATAGCAACAATAACATTAAATAATTTGCGTTTAAAAACTTCGCGGGTATGACATACCCCACCTCACTCACGCCGGGCTAATAAACGTTTTAAACTATTTCCTGACTGTAATGACTTGTATTGCAAAATTACTGCTATTGTAAATATATCATTATTCTGTTAACTACTGCAGATAGTCATAGATTCCTATTAGGTCGGCTGCTTTTCAAGCTATTGAGACCTCAACCTCGTGTATCACGGTGACTGACGATATTTTCGTGAAGACTATTAGGTACTCGTATCCAGTAAAAATGGTTCTACAGAAGGGCTATGGGGTATGTCTTTAACTCAATTATGCCAATCTATATAAAAATGAATTGCTGTTCGTTAGTCTCGCTAAACCTCGAGAACGGCTGGACCGATTTGGCTAATTTTGGTCTTGAATTATTTGTGGAAGTCCAGAGAAGGTTTAAAAGGTAGATAAATATGAAATTGCTCGGAATTAAACAAAAATAACAATTTCGTTTTCCCTTTGATGTGTCCCCCGTCGGACGGATTCCTTTTGTTTGCTTTAAGTTTATTTTATACAAAAGTTTAGGTATTTTATTTATCTATTGAGGCACTACGAAGTCTGCTGGGTCAGCTAGTAGAAAATAAATATTTTAACTTGGGATATTTTTTTCTATTGTATTCAATTACTAAAAGTAATTCGGAATACCCAAAAATAAATACATTTAGTCACTTAAATTGCTCTTGAATTTTAATGGGAATTACCCATTAAAAATAAAGTTCAAAGCTCATTACCAACACTTTTAATGTGAATCCTAACCAATTATAGGGTGACCAATTAACTACCGCTTTATGTGTCGGCCCTCATAAAACAAAGAACGGCATAAAGCTATTAAGCGAAAGTCGCAATTCGATTCAAAATAAATTATTGCTGAATCAGCGCTATGTTAAATTGAATATTCGATCATAATGACCAACGTTTGTGCATAAAAGCGACTTGAAGGCGGATACCGACCGATTTCTTATTACCCCACGCTCGATACACACTGCCTTCTCCACCGTAAAACCTAATTACACCGAATAAATTATCATGTTAATCGAAAAATTGGATTCGGTTTTAATGAAACAAAAAAGTTTTGATGAAACGAATCGATTTGCAAACACCACTCCGACTGAGACTAAATAAAATTAATATTCAAAGGAATTTTTATGAGGTAATATTTAATGAAAAACTTCAAACTTTTTGTGGATACAGTAAATAAATATCTCCTTGGTCCTTAATGTTCTTCGGAATTGTACTACGGAAATTATGCAAAAAAAGTTTGATTATTCATAAATATTACAATTTAGTCTTTCAATTTGTTGAAAACAATATTATATGTATTTTGAACTCGTAACAAATTTAATTTTGATTTGACATTAAATGCAAATATTTGTGATTCAATAGTTTTGTTCATCAAAAAATAATAATTTATAAAAATCAAATATTAAAAATATCTATTACATCTAATCCCCTAAACATAACTTTTGTTGTCTTTCCAAAAACACACTATGTCAGTTTTTGTAAGTAGAATTTCACGCATCGATTACTATCCAATTTTGAACCTACCGAATACCTGTCGGCCGGTCTTTTGTCGCCCCGTCACGTGCCCGTACAGCCTATCTTTTATTTTTTGAAACGAATCCAAAGGAAAACGTGCTTTTCGATGTGCCAACAAAATTTTATTGTTTGACCAACGTCGTTTCTTGTTTTTTTGTTATTTTATCCTTTCATTTTACGTTTATCATCTTCCTTTTTTTGTTGTGCTAGGTATTTACTTTTTATGTTTTACGTCTCCGTCGCGTCGTTTGTTTTTAATAATGATCGAAATAAGTAGCGCTTCGAACTGTTATTGTAATTTGAAACTTTCACCGCTCGCAAACACAAAGCAAACTCTGGTAAGTTCCACTAAATTTCGAATTTACAAGCTATTCAAATTAGTCTAAAGTTTTACAACGAACAATTTTCAATTTTAAGCAACTTATCTCATTAATTTATCTAATGACGATGACGAATCATCGAACAAAGTGCCGGAATAAATTAGTAGATCTCGACTCAGCTACAAACAAGCCGTCGCTAGCGTATTATCTAGAATAAGATCAGATTTCTTGACTGATTAACGGACCGCATTGAAATTCATAGATTATTAGAGAACCGAAGCTTCCACGGTATAATTCGATTAAGGGTTTATTGTCCAGAATTATGAGCACATGTCAATCACCTCTATAAGAAATTCAAATTTTGTAATCCAGTGGAAACCGTTTCCAAGGGCGTCGGTAATTACAGGGTAACGTTTTCTACCGTTTACGAAACACTTAATTATTATGAACGTTAATTATAGTCGTTTTAATACCATCTACTGTTAGTAAAGGTATACTTCCTTTATGCCATACCCATTGTACCTTTTAACAATTTGTCGACGATTTTGTAAGCCCTTTCCTGATAAATTTTAATTAGGTTTTATCCAGAAATTGGTGTTTAAATTCTTTTATTAAATCAGCCCAAAGGAGGTTTAAAAGCTAAAGGAAATGTGAAGCAATAATTTAACTCTATGAGTGAATGCAAACGATTCTTCTGCATCAATAGCGGAAATGACTATGATTTGAAATGATGGATTGGAAATGATGATGATTATGATTAGTAGGCAGCGGCTTGGCTCTGTCCCTGACATTGCTGAAGTCCATGGGCGACGGTAACCACTCACCATCAGGTGGGCCGTATGCTCGTCTGCCTACAAGGGCAATAAAAAAAAAAGATTTCAAAAAAATTACACTTTCAGACGAAGTAATTATATTTATTTCATCTCTTACAAACCACCCTCAATGTGAGTAAACATTGTTTATGTAAGACTTGTTATATTTTCTTAGAAATTTATTTGATCTTTGCGCCATTAGTAGACGACTAGCTATTATAAATTTCTATTAAATGTCAAAGTATATTCGTGTATACATTTATGCTAAGTAGTACTTGGGATACACGTAGAAAAGTATATCGAAGCGGCGAGCGGTTGCTATCAATCTTTAAATGTCAATTAGATCAAGAATCGTACCAATTAAGATTAGCTTATGGGAATCGCATTGCATTGAATGAAGTCTACGTTTCTCTCTCATTAAAGCGTCCTTTTGTATTTCTTTTGCATTACGTTACATTTTGGTTTTATGTAATTGATGTCGATGGCCATTGTTAGCCTTGTCATATTGTTAATGGATTTCATGAGTACTGATTAACATATTTTTGAGAGAAAAAGAAATAAAAAAAATGTTCTACGCCTCCAGCCTTGAACTTATGGTCTCTTGAATATGAGGGTTTCAATGTTTGATGTCTGAAAGCAATTTCAAGTCAAACCTAAGCTAAAACTAAGCTAGACTAAGAGCAGATGGTAGCAATTTTATATACTTTTATTATAAGTTATAACTAGTCAGGTCATAAGTATTGTCACACAGTAAAAACTTTTCTTTTAGAATGCTGGCCACAAAAAAGTTTATTGAATTCGAATTTCGAATTGTTCATGAAAATAAAAATGTATACTTTTGGAATTTTACTCATTTTTAAATATGGAGTGGACGCTTAAAGAAGACCGTGTTGCAGTTATTGCGTTGCATCGTTGCGGTTACGCGCCAATTCAAATTTTTAACATACTGAAAAATTTGAATATAACCAAAAGATTCGTTTATCTACCATCAAACGATACAATGAAGACTCTAGTGTAGATGACAGGTCAAGAAGTGGTCGCCCTCGGTCTGTTAGGACTCCAGCAGTTATAAAAGCTGTGAAGGAGCGAATTCAAAGAAATCAATTCAAAGAAACTGTTGGCCCTTCAGATGGGGTTAAGCAGAACCACGGTGAAAAGGGTGTTAAATGAAGACTTAGGGCTTCGGGCATATCGAAGAAAAACAGGACATCGTTTGAATGCTCGTCTAATGGACCTGAGACTGAAGAGATGCCGCGCTTTGTTGAAGCGGTACGCGGGAAAAAAATATCGGGAAATTCTTTTTTCGGATGAAAAAATTTTTACCGTAGAAGAGAGATACAACAAACAAAATGATAAGGTGTACGCACACAGTAGTGAAGAAGCGAGCAACCGTATTCCGCGTGTCCAACGAGGTCATTTTCCATCGTCGCTCATGGTATGGTTGGGAGTTTCTTATTGGGGCTTAACAGAGGTACATTTTTGTGAGAAAGGTGTAAAAACGAATGCAGTTGTGTATCAAAATACAGTCCTGACGAACCTTGTGGAACCTGTTTCTCATACCATGTTCAATAACAGGCACTGGGTATTCCAACAAGATTCGGCGCCAGCTCATAGAGCGAAGAGCGCACAAGACTGGCTGGCGGCGCGTGAAATCGACTTCATCCGGCACGAAGACTGGCCCTCCTCCAGTCCAGATTTGAATCCGTTAGATTACAAGATATAGCAACACTTGGAGGAAAAGGCGTGCTCAAAGCCTCATCCCAATTTGGAGTCACTCAAGACATCCTTGATAAGGCAGCCGCCGATATTGACATGGACCTCGTTCGTGCTGCGATAGACGACTGGCCGCGCAGATTGAAGGCCTGTATTCAAAATCACGGAAGTCATTTTGAATAAACTTTAGTGTCATAAGAATCTATGTTTTGTTAAGTTCATTTTGGTATATGAATGGTTACATAATGAATAAACTTGTTTCAATTATTTTACATTAAACATGTGTCAGAATTTATGACCTGACTAGGTATATTTATTATAAATGGATTTTTTTTTCTTATTATATCCATGCCTAGCCGATACTTTAGTTTTCGAAAAGTAACTCCTTTTCGGTAATTTCATTTAATCGGAGTTCATGTGGTTTGATTGTTTCACAAATCAACTAACTTTTTGATAAAAAATTTCGGGTTTTCTGATTTGACGCTACCTATCATTAATCCGATTTTTTTTAAATAACAATTTGTCATAAAGGTTTATATAGGTATATTTCTTATATTCTACGTCCATGAGCAAATTAGAGACCGCGATACTACCGTCCACCTTAAGACGTGAGTTCGAAGTTCCAATTGCATACGAATAACGGCTATCCAACCCCACTAACTGGAACGCATGATTGCTTTATGGCAGAAATAGCCAACACTGTGCAGCGGTTGTCCTAACCGTGCGGCCCACGGCATCTGCAAATATTTTCTATTTAGTTTTAAATCAGCACGCTAAACTAATTACATATAATGTAGATTGTAATGTGAAGAATCCACTTTTGATGCGACACCCAAAAAAACGTTCCAAATTCAATGGTCCCAAATTAATATTTTCGAGTTAGGTAATAAGAACTAGGTCACCCCGACACCAAGTATAATTGAAATATTTTCAACAGGTACTGACTTTAATAAGGTACCGAGCCTTGATCATGTGATGCAGTAGTTTGATTCATTAATTACAAAATCAACTAGGCGAACAAATGATTAACAATACGTTTAAAGTATTAGACATGTATGTATCCTATATTACCACTACCACGTTTTTGTAATCCTCCATAACTTACAAAATGAAACTGAATGATAATCTATTCTTGGACACGTACCTATTTTGCTACAACTCAACTCGATGTGCTAAAACCCACGCGTCTTTGATAAATATGATAATGCTCAAGGAATATTATAAGTGTTTTGAATTTAGTTTCCAAGGTATCAAATACGACACAATAATTTGCTTTAACTCAAATATGTACTATCCGATTATTAGGAGTGAATTGGGTATATAAGTCCTCATTAGTGCTTCGTAAATTAATGTTTCGGTATTATTTTGGTTTTGAGAACATTATTTAGAGGTTCTACATAAAATAAAGCCAAAGTCATTTATAAATTATTCTAAAATGCTTTTGTATAAATTTATTTCAATAATGAAAGGGAAGAAACATTATAATTTAACATCAATATAGTTGATCAAATAATGGTATTTGTAGTACTTCGGGTGCTCGTAATGATTCCTGTTTCTAAAGAACTTGAGCAATTATAGGAATCAATCTAAACCTCTTCAAAGTTTTTATTTCTTGTTTGACGAACGTTATATTCGTACAGCTTAGATCCAGTTAAAACTTCACAAAGACTTAATTCTTATAGTGAAATCGAGAACAAACCTTAAATTTTTTCATATTTGGGCTCTAGTATTCGTTTTTTTTTTATAATCTCAATTGTTATTCGAAATATGACAAATGTAAAACAACAAAAAGTATGACATGAAAGTTCAGATTTACTAGTCACTTTGATAAAATTAAAAACACCGTTGAGAGGGCGATAGTTTTATTAGAACGATATTGTGAACATCAAGCTACATGGATGGTTTGATCGAAATTACCTTTATTGCTAGCTGGCGAGACAAGGCGGTACCTTAAGGTCCAGCTTTAACGACATTAATAAGCGTGTTGCCTAGCGCCATTTGACTTAAGTTTTTTATTTATATAAAACAACAACCACAGTAGTCTGCATATTTCTGCCGTGAAGCAGTAATGCGTTTCGGTTTGAAGGGTGGGGCAGCCGTTGTAACTATACTGAGACCTTAGAACTTATATCTCAAGGTGGGTGGCGCATTTACGTTGTGGATGTCTACGGGCTCCAGTAATCACTTAACACCAGGTGGGCCGTGAGCTCGTCTACCCATCTAAGCAATAAAAAATAAAATAAAATAAAGTAGTAGTAGTGAGTAATGCTTATTTTACTTTATAATATTATTATTTCGCCATTCAAGATGATTTTTAATGCCTATGACCAGCGGTATAACCTTAATACTTTTTAAATGTAATTGTGGCATTCTAAATTTGTAAATAGCATCCAAAATGAGTATTTGTTAATTCAGGATATTCGTTTATTTAGTCATGTTTATTTATGAAATACATTTAGTTCTTGTATTAAAGCATAGATAAAACGGAGCTGATAGAAGTGTGCTAGTAGTGATGGGAATTAAAAAGTTATATAATAGAGAAAACATTGAAACTGGTCCTTTAGTTGGGACGTTGGCCACGTCCTATAAATCACTGGCGGCCGCAACCGATTCAGATTACCGGCACAGTAAACAGGGAGGCGATGGATGCGCCCAGGATATTGGGTGAACTCATATGTAGATGTACTGAGTCGATATACTGAGCAACACACACTGTATACGTGACCCGTATTTTATCCTCATTATAAAAAAAATATTTGATCATTTTTTGGGATTATAAGAACCGAAATCTTAAATTGTCTAAAAAAATCATGACTAGTCAAGTTTATTGATTACGCGGTTGTTAATTGTACTAAATTAAATTTGTATGAGAAAAGAAAATTGTTCGAACAGTGATTCTCGACTCGCGATCTGAAACTGATTAAATGTCAAAAACATTGCAGTCAACAAACAAAAACACGCGGGAGTCCGTACAAAAAGGTCAATTGCACCGTATCTGAGTTAAAACAAAAGCAAGGCTAGACCGGTACGAAATGCCCGCGGCGTATCACGATAGAAAATTATTAAGAAAATTAAATGATTTACCGTACAGACTACAGAGAAATGCCAATCACTGATAATATTGTTTTGCAAGAAAATTTGAAAATTCTTTTGTTCGATGCTTGTTTTGCGATTATACTGATTGGCATTTTTTTCCACAGAAGAAAATCACCGAAGCCCGGGTATGTGGGAGTAGAACCTCACTAAAAACTCCTGCCACTCACCCGAACGCCGAACTGACGGCCACCGGCGACACGACCACTGGTTCTTTTGGTCAACGGACCGGGAGCCCCCCTTGATGGCGCCACGCTATACCCTCCCCCGGAGAGGTCGGGGGAATGCGGCCTACCATCACCTGGTTTCCTATTACGGGCGAGCGTGCCGAGCACGCCACTCCACCGCCTAGGTTCCACCTCGTACAAAGCGGGTGGACCCCGAAGCTCTTGGGGAGCCGGGTCACGGACGGGATCGGGCTGCTCGGCGGCGGCGGATTTCTACGTAGTGAGGAGAGCTTTGCCTCACTCGCGCTGCCGCCTCCTTCCACAAGATGGTGCAGCCGCAGAAATCGAGCATAGCCTTCCAGATTCGACAAGTCCGGTCCTATCTTTGTAACAAGGACACGGCGCTACACCTCCCAAGCGGGGCAGAGAGCGAGCGTATGCTGCGCTATGTCCAGGTGTTTCCACAATAGTGGCACCTCGTCGTCGGCTCATTGATAGGTTTGATCTATTTATGGTCGAATTTATTCTGTTCATTATAAACGGGAGAGAGAGAACGGAATATAATTTAAATAATTTAAATCATGAAACATAACTTAAATGCTGTTTAGAAATAAATACAATAGAATAGAAATAAATACTTAAATATTGGTTAGAAATAAAGTAACACTTGATTCGGTTGTTCAATAAAGTGATTAAAATGTAGAATAAGCTCACAGAAATCTTACAGAATCAGCCGATGATGTGCAGTAACAGATGCGTGCCTTTGCTGGGATGCCGGTCTAATAACTTGAGACAGGTGATATTACCTGGACCTCTTTAGCGACGATTGTGAGTCCATACTATCTCATAATGGACACAAAGCGGTGGAGCAAGTGTTCATTTTCCTTCGTATCGACCCGCTACTGATAGCGGGAGAAGAGATTTCAGCCCGCTCTTAAGTTGGGACCAGCGAAAGTGCTTTTGAAGACAACGCGTTTTTGTTGTTCTATGGTGATACATCAATAAAAGCAACCAGGTGATGGCAGGCCGCACTCCTCAACAATGTTGATTCTGAACCAGAAGGTATTCCAAGCATTGTCTTGCATTGTCTAAGCCGATGTCCGGATAGTTTATCTACCAAAAGGGCTGATAGTCGTGATGCCGAAAAACAAGGGCTCTGTATACTGTTGTATTCTGTATGCCGTTAAGGTTGGTATATTACGCGATTGTGTAGTTAACTCGTTTTGATTTCCACATTTCTATTCCACGTGATCAACATGTGGCGATTATACATAAGTTATTCCTTTAGTCTGTTCATATTTTGCGAATTTGCAATAGGTAACTCTGTTTTATAAACGTTGTACACGTTTACTTCTAGATCGTGGGTACCGTAATTGTTCGGGTGATTGTTAATAGTGTCCCATTACACGTAATGCAATAATTATTTGTGAATGTTTTGAACGTTATTATTTTTTAATTTATCGTGATGGGTAACTACTGCTACTTTACAAAATTTTCGAAAGTAACCCAGGTGCATTCTGTCTGTGAATCCTCATGTAGACCATGAAACCTAAAACTGAAACACGAACAGACGCTTGTCACATTAATACCGGGGATTTGCATACTAAAATAATATTTATATCAAACCTCCAAAGTTAGGCCAAATCACGTTAATAATAAAAATAAAATTATAATATTTTTAGTTTTGTGATTGTTTAATTACAATTTTTTTTCTTTTTAAACAACAAAACTACGACTTCAGGTTTAACTCTCCTGTGTTGATGTTTTCTTAATTTTTGTACGCAGTCTATTAAAATATCAAACATTTGGTCCAACATCAAAAGCACACACGACCAAGCCGCAATGACTTGGTCACGCGCAGTACGCACGAAATGCGCACGCGCGCAGCAAGCAAAGTGGAGTTTAGGAAATTACAGCTTGATTGCTACGTGATGTGGAATTATTATTTTACTTTGGAAGTAAAGCTCAAATGCTATGAAGAATTAATTGCACACATCTAAATTTCAAGTTCCTAAAGAGTTCCTCATAAAGAGTTCAAAAAAAATATTGGAATTCAAGTACCTAACAAATAAGATTCAAATGATATTTTATTATTTTGAGCAGTGTCCATTTTGTGTCGCTATTTATTATGATTTGATTTTACTGTCGGACCTGAAAACTTGAATATTATAAATAAAATATGCACAGCTCTCACATATCAGTGACCCAGGCGAAAGGCCTCCCACAGACATGTGACACTTCATAGTCTCGTGTTAAATTATACATGAGGTGAAGTCGCCGAAAAGCGACCACGCCTCGACACGACGAGGCGCGAGCGCCGCCCACAACGCCCCTCACTAATTATTATAACCGGTTGTTTGTAACCAGCTCTAATTAATGGCAAACGGCTAACGCCACCTGTTGTTTTCAATGAACAAGCTACTTTTGTAATTGCACTAATGATCCTTGGAGTTTTAGACAAAGCCAGAGTCCTCAATGGGATTTAGGCGATAGGTGTTACACTTCTTCTAAATCGTTCCCTCACTGCTGAGGATTGCGATCACATGTGACGTTCCTCCACAGTGTTCGATCGTGGATGGCATGGTCGCCTGTTATAGACTAAGTACCACTAAGTACTTCCTTTATCAGATCTGACAATCAGGCTGGTGTTCAGCCCACGGCACGCTTCCCCGCTAAATAAAATAAACATAACATTTATCCAAAACTTTTTAAATTACATTAATTCCATTTAGTGTCCTACTTCTGATAGAAACAGCCTCTTTATTTAACATTGTATCAATCTTAATATTATGAAACCAATCTCAACAAAACTAGTTTGCAATACTGTAAAAATCTTTGAAGTATGTTATGGTTTAATTATTTATTAAATCTGCATAATGATTCAACTGCCACTTCAAAATTATCATGTAATAATTACGTATCATAGTCATAGATGGAAATTGAATACATCAATGTACAACAGACTGAAGATAGATCAACTCTAGAAGTTGTTGTAACTTTATAACTCTCAATATGCACCATAACATTTATCCATAAGGCACATGAATATGTATTCGAATAATTGTATAGGAACTGTCGGTCGTTTGAACAGGTTTCTTCGTAATCTCGGGACCGTATCAATCGGACTTGCTTACATTGTACTTAGTGCTGCTATCTAAATGACATTTCGAGATAGCAAACATAGATTTGAGACAAAATTTGTGGCCCCATTTGTATTTTATTATTAAATTCAGCTAGATCTAAGATTCATTTGTGAATCAGGTTTTCGTTTCTAGTATTTACTTTGATTTATCAATCTAAATGTATTTATGCGATAAGGTATCTGCAGTTTACGTCTGGATTCATACAAGTACTCTTTGTCTTCTGCGCTGAGTTCCATAGATAAGAAGAATATCAGATCAACTGTATTCTTACAATGTAAGAGAGCTTAAGTTATTGTGCCTTACCTAAAGATAAATAAACACGGCTTTCTATTTTTTTTATCGTCATCTTAAAATTGTAGAAAAATAACATTTGTTTGTGTTGTTTTAAAATAATTATTAGTTAAATAGCTATTAGATAAATAGCTTTCTCCAAGCATGACGGCAATAAACATGGACCCTATTGTTTTTGATGCAAAATTAGTGAAACCTCTCAACAACCGAAGGGAATCAGAAAACAATTACTACATATAAGTATTTAGATTGAAGGCAAACATTTATCGTGCATTTACAAGACGATGATACGACGCGTTGACAACCGATTATTACGCGCTGACGTTACTCCCTGAGGCTTGCGCGTTTCCACATTAGCAGATCGCAAACGGACTATCAAAACAATTTCAATATACACTTTTAATTTAATAGAAACCAATTTCATAAGCATAATAATAATTAGTTGAATCATTTTTATTGTGCAAATATATTGAAAATTGAAGTTTGGATACATTTATAGTGATATTTTGCGGCAATTGTTATTGTGGTGTCTGGAATTTATTAAAACGATATTATATTTTGGAAAAATAAATGTAAATTTTTACTTTTATATGGTAACAAAACAGAATTGCCATAAACATTTTCAATATTATTATTCCAAAATCGAGATTAAGAAATGTGTAGTGTATTAGTGAGGGTATTTGTTCTCCTTTTAATAAAAGGATTGCTAAGTGCATAAAGACAGACACACAATGAACTGATTTGTTATCGAACACATGTGCTTAGGTTCATTATTAAATAATAAAACATAATATTGGCGACGATCGTAAGATATTAATATGGAGCGTAAATCAGTCAAATTCCAAGAATTTAATGTAAAATCGAATAATTGGGACAGTTATATTGACAGACTAAAATATTGTTTTGAGGCAAATGGAATCGAAAGTGATACATCTATATATTAATACGTGAAGCGAAAACTTTGTATCCCTTTTTAAGAAAATTGCGCGGACGGAGGATTATGAATTTTTCTACACTTATAGAGAATATAGAGAAGAAGTGCACAATGCTAATATTTTTTTTAAATAATGTATAAAAGATACATAAAATCAATAAAGAAAACATTACACACACTACATACCATGTATTTGATGCACACACGCATGCATGCTATTTATTGTCAAACTTTTGTTCTTGACGTCTGTTGTCAAATTGAGAATAGAATATGGTTTGTCTTTGTTAATATTTTTTATAGTCTTTTTATAGTTTTTATAGTTTTATAGTTGTAGTCTTGGCGAAATTTGTGATTATAGAAGTATAAAATACAATCATAATACTGTACAAACTTACAATTCCAATTAATTATAGTCGAATTTCGACTACTGCGGGACCTCTAGTACTATTAAAAACGCTAATTTCTTTACTGTGTGTTGTGCTGAAGTGTTCGAAACTTACACGAAGAAAATCTAGTGATGTGACTTTTGCTACGATGCTAAAAATTTACATTGCACTAAGTAATTTATTATATTCTTGTTTGTAACTAGGAATAGGCGTGAAATGTTTGATAAATGCGCAGTCGACAGTAGATAAGGAGTTCGCTGGCTGTGTGAAGGGTCCAGCTGACTGTTACGCTGTAGTAGTTGCGCGAAGTGAATTTCCGACGTTTCATCCTTACTGTTAATGACATGATGTCTGCTCACAATTTATTACCACGATTTACTGTTATTATGATAGCCTGATTTCATTCTATTGTCAACTCCAATAAAATATAGAAGATAGTAAATTTTAATAAATTTGAATTAATAAATAGTGTAAGAAAGAATGATTTTATTGACACTATTTTTAATTCAAATTTATTAAAATTTATTTTCTATTTTTTAGTAAGATTTTCTGTAAAAGCGTATTTTGTTGTGTTTTTTTAAACTATTATTTATTTTTCATTTTTTAGTTGAATTTCAATTTTTACAATTTTATTTTAAAAAAAATTTAAAGTTTAATTGTCATCGGTCCTTAATAAGTGTACCAAATTTAGAGATAATCCGGGTCAAAATCATGTTCAAAGATTCCGTTACAAACCTACATACGTCTGAAGCTAATAAAAGCGTATCAATAAAATATATATAATAAAAATTGAGACGAACCGCAATAAATTGTTAATATTATAATATTGTTCTCCTCACATGTTTCGATTCCCCAATTTTTGCACTAACCAAATAAATTATGAGCTTTCTAATCTGAATCCTTGAAATATGTTTAAGAAAAAGCATTGATATCTCTATTATTAACACTAAAAAGACAGAGATAAAAATATTTTAATATTTAAAGATATACATATAAAGAACCCCTATCATTTTTTATTACGTAAGACGGCTGTACGAAGTGGTCGTTAACTAGAAACACTGTCCCACACATTCGCTTTGCATTGGCAGTTTAGATAGGATCTACTTAAAATATTCCAATTGCAGAAATTATCAAAGGTGTACAGAAATGCGTAATTTTATTAAAGATAGGCGTTGTAAAACTTTGTCGGGACGAGTTTGTGCAAAGCAACCGGGTCTTGTAAGTTAGCAGTATTCTATATCTATATACTTATATAATCTAATCTATAACTTTGTCTATAAAAGAGAAGAATGTGATGAGTATTGATAGATTTTATTTTGGTGCTTAACTTTTATTTTACTAGATAACTGCACGACCTCATGCCTGGCCTGACCTTAAGGGGCTACCATCATATTGTGAGAACCACCAACCTCGAGAACTTTTTCGGAATTAAGGTTATTGGTGGCCCGGACGCCTTTCCAGTTTCACCAGACCAGGTGGACAAGTATGGACGCAGACAGGGAGAATGAGATTTGCTGACAGCTACTTTAAGCCAGCTTAAGAAGATCTAGCAGCACAAGGGCAGCTGTTTCGCGAAAGTATCTAGGTACCACTGGACTTGGAAAAGAGACCTGTTGAGAAGATCCGCCGAGAAACATGGTGGATTGATGCATGGAGGTTTCACGTCGAAATATTTGGCGAATTCACGGTTTTGCTAGGGTGACTATGACTGCTCCTAGTGTTATAGATGCAGGCATCTAGTAACAACGTTAGTGGATCGGGTGGTTCTGTAATGAAGTGTGTAGGGCCCTCGAGGCATGACGTCGAGAAAGTAGTTCTTTTTTACAAAAAATGCACTAAAATGTTTTAATATTTGCTAAAACAGTACGTAAGTTCTTTAAATATTCTATATAAGTTCTTTAATATAATTCTTTAATATAAATAATAATATAAGCTCTTTAAATTTAAGTTCCGTGATCCACACCGACCTGTAGACCAACCTTTATTTTGATTTCTATAGAACATTAATTTCCCTCTTTTAATTTTTTATTTTCATTGTTTTTTTTGTTGTAAGTTTGTATATGCAGTTTTTTGTTTTCTTTGTCTTAATTTAATATTAGATAACGATATTTTTATCTTAAGCACAAACGCTCTTAAGCAAGATGTGTTCACACCCAAAAGGGTGGATTCTATAATGTATTATTTTATGTAAATAAGTTCAATGTTTATGTGTGCAGATTTCATCCAGTGGTGTGAACCTGATAAAAAAAAAACAAAAAATTATAAAAATATATAAAAATAAAGTTATAATTAAAAATCATCTGATAGTAAAGATAGTAGTCTTTAGTATTTTATCATCTTAACTTAGTAAAGCTGGTTAAAAGACAAAAGCTGCCTATCATCGCCTCCATAACTGTATCGCTTAAGTCAAATATACAATCTTGAATATATTTTATAATAATATTATAGCGCTTCGTTTGCCTAATTATGGACGTATCTCAGAAATTTAACAAAATTCTTGGTAGTTATTTAAGTTTTTGGCCTTGCTATAAACTAAAGAGATTTGTCTTACACGGTAATAGTAATAAAGAAACGAAATTGAAAATTATTGATCATTTTGTCTAAACTACAGAAATGTGAAAATCCCAACAAAATAGCTGTAATTATTGTTATTCAACCAAACGTAGTTTTTTTTTTTATAGAATTATAATTATCAAATCTAAAATAACTAATATTGTATCGAATTTCAGTAAGGTAACAGTCAAAATATATGTACATCGAAAGGACTATCGGAACGGAAGGCGCATAAGGAATAAGTAATGTGCCCAAGTTCTGTAATAAATCTTAAAAGAATGCTTTGGCCGCTCCCAAAAGGATACTCGTGGAAGCGTTCACCTTCTATTTTCCCGTTATTTATGAGCCTATGCTTTATACTAGTACCGCGGCCAAGAATGAAATGGGTAACTAAAATAAACGATCGTACGTTACCATAATCACAGATTTACAAAGCAAACTAAACATATCTATTTTTTTATTTATTTCTTAATGAAAATGTATGAGAAAACTGGAAGCCGACGTCAAAGCGAACTATCTTAACTGGCTTTTTATAGAATACTATGATTCGATTTTAACGATTCAAAAACAAAAAGCCCATATCTAATCTTTTGACGTGAATTACGGGTCTCCATGGGCAGGGCCGTCTATTATAGTTCAGAATGTAGACTGTCTTCCATTTACACGTAATTTACATTAAGAAGCCTTCGCATTTGCATGTTGGAATAACCTTTTCATAATCGTCACGTCGGTGGCTCCCAGCTCGACGATTAGCTTAATGGATTTCTCAATTTAATGAAACTCAAACTTTGTAATTGGCTTTTAAAAAGATAGGCCCCGAATTTATGAATTCATGCTTCAGAAAAATATTTCTTTACTTCGATTGTTTTTTTTTTTGTGTGTTTTAATTTAATAATGGAATTCATTATTGTGATCCGTTATTCCGGTAAAATAACGTTAAGTATTTAAGCTTGCGCATTTGGAATGTCGACAATGATTGAAATGAAGGGTTCTTTGGGGCTTTGTGACGCACAAATCTTTTTGTTTGATCAGGCGTTTGTTGACAACAAATTCGTTGACGCTAATCCTTAGACAATGGAACGATTTCATTCGGGGACAGAGTTAAACATCGACCCAGCATCCTCTCTGACCTAAGCCAAATCTGTGAGTTAATATTTGTTTAAAGCCGTTTCAAATGATTGCTTTTTCACTGTATACTTCCGTGACTTCGAGACTCAGTAATACTAAATAGTTTGAAAACATTAATTCAAAATTACAGAAAAAACTTTCTAATAGGTATATTAATGCAGCATGTAAAGTCAGCAACGAATATTTGAATAAAAAATATTGACTAGTATATTAAGTTACTAGCGACCCGCCCTCGCTTCGCTTCGGAAACTTTAAAACACACATGAAACCAAAAAAAATAAATCAAAAAAAAAATAAAAAAAGTAGCCTATGTTCATCAGGGACAATGTCGGCTTCTAATGGAAAATAATTTTTCAAATCGGTCCAGTAGTTTCGGAGCCTATTCGAAACAAACAAACAAACAAATCTTTCCTCTTTATAATATTAGTATAGATATAGATTAACTTACACGTGATCGAGAAGTATCGATAATGAAATAAATAAACTTAGGGATTCTGGCAAATGTGGCAAAACCAAACCGTTCGATAAGAAAAAATATTTCACAGAATAATATAATAATTTGGTATTTTTTATTTATTCTATGTTTTTGCCAAATACGAGAAATTTATTGTCAATATTTCCATTTTTATAAAAATGAATCTAAGCGTGAGAACAGTTTCCGAGATTTCAAAACTTTTCTATTGGTCAATGAATAAAATAAGAATACAACTTAATTTGGCAGACATTTATTTATACTCGTTAAATTTCAGCTTCGCCATTTATAGCAAGTTATAATTTATTTACAAATTGGAAAGAAGGTACGAAATTAATCACAAAAATAAATTAATATTAAACACTTAGCTTACGATTTAATTGGATTTTGGCTGATGAAAACCAAAAAGAAAAAAAAGAAAATTGTTTTGGTCTTTTGTCACTTAGATGAAATCTAAAAAATAAAATTAAGTACATTGTTAAAAGCTTAATATCATTTTGACAAATTTAGTTGTTGTTACTCTACAAATGTAATTAAGCGGGGAATGCCGCGCCGGCACAATAGAAGTTCTTAAAACGAGTTTTACTTTCGAAATAAATATTGAAGAATTATAATATTTCCCCTTCAAAAATTAATATTATAATATAGATGATGTATAAACATCAGTAATATCCACCCGCCCAATAAGAGATATTACTGTCGAAGATCAAGAAAAATATAATTTCTCTGTTTTTTTTTTACAATAAATGTTTCGTATATTTACATTAGTTACACTGTAATTTATTGCTCAAGAAGACATATTAATTCACTACAACGATTAAGAATCTTTTGGAAACTATATGTATCTTTATTAAAATATGGCTAACATCTAATATATTAACTAAACTGTTACAAGGACTAGTTGTCTGTCAGACATCATTAAAGAACATTTGGAAACGAATACGTCTAAGAGTTGCTCGTACTTCAATGTATCGGCTAAATACTTTTGTAAAAAAATACGTTTTATTTCCGAGTGCTCAAAAACATTTCGCTTCTCTTTCGATGATTTTATTCGAAGAAGTCCAATAACGTTTATTGTAATAATTAATCACTTACTATTTACAAGCATTACAAATCAGTTAATAGTTACGGAAATAATATTAATAATTCTAATATTTCTTGACATTATGTACAACACTAATTTTTGTGGTGTTAATCTTACTGTGTTTCATAAATACATTTTTACTATCCATAATTAATTTATTTTACAATCACCTAACCTAAAAACAAAAATAACATGACGAATTTGAAATCAGCATTTACAATTTATAATCCAAACCGCTTAGTAAATAGCAACACAACTAAAAATGCACGATCCACAAAACACTTACTAACTTTCACTTCATTGAGTATCTTATTATCACAATTTTCTTCTGTTCACTTTGATGTCTTTAACATTTTAAATAACGTCTGAAAACTTAGGAACTGAAGAGACAATCTTCCACGGACAGCATATCAAAGCTGTGACGTCACACAACTACGTCGCGTGCCACCTGCTCGTTAGAGGGAGCTTCAGGTGCCAAGACTGGTTGGAAACAATGCGTCGCTGGTACAAAATCTTCAACAAGCTTTCGTTTTAAAACCGAAGACGAACCTACATATACATTGGTCCCTGGAAATGTACCTCGTCGCCGTCGCCTCCAAACAACTGCCACTAATACGGCTAGACCGAAAGCTATCATAGCTGATAGGCACCCCAGTACCAACTCTGAATCAGGCGCCCGGTCTGTGACACGTTCACCTCTCATTGAACTAACCAACACAGACATAAGACGGTCACCGTCACTGACTTGAACATCTTGAACACTCTCAGTTGAAACCTTCTGAGCTCGGCTCGTGTCAATTGTCATCGTTTCGGACCTTTCGTTATCAACACCAGGAGTACGAGATACTAACTCTACTTGAATGTGATACACTGTATCAGGCCAGAGTGACAGGGTAACTCTAGTAGAGTCAGTGAAAAGATTACCTTTAAGCCCTCCGCCATCAACTTCCCATGTAACAAGATAAACGCCACGTGCTATTCTTGGCTCCCAAGCAATTTCCCCTATAACTAAGACTTTTTGGTGAATGAGGGATATCTCTTTTAAAGTCCACTTGTGCTCATCGTGGTTAGATGTATTTGCGTCGTGTGCGACCCAGTTTTCATCTGGACTATAGATCGTTACAAGGCCTTGTGGATCCACCACAAGAACCCTGAGAAGAGCACCTTCATTATTTGAAGGCACCCGTGTAGCGAGTGCTTGCGTTTGTATGATTTGACGCCAAGGTCCGTCTGCAGCTCGACGCATGACAACGTACACCAGGGGAACAGGTCGAGATGATGCTCGCGGCGCTGGTGGGGGCCAACGAGCGAGAGCTCCACTTACACGCATCACTCCTTCGCCTTTCGTGTGTATCACGGGCTGTGTTTGCCCAGCTCTTGCAGCTTCCGCGTGAAATTCGCAAGCAATTTTGCAACCCGGAAACTATAACAAAGAGTTTCCATCAATGAACTATAAAAGTATAATAAAATAACGCGGTTAAAACAAAATCGAGAATTAAAAAATATTAACTTACACAAATGTCTTTTTCTTCACACACTGCTCCCCATACTTGGTAGTTGGACTGGAGAAGTTCACAGTTTTCCCAACACTGCAACAACAAACGCATTCCATTCAGAATGATCAACACATGAGTTTGTCACGATTAAAAACGAGTCTTTTGAACACGTTGATTTATTTCTAGTCACATCATTAGTACAAATGAGTAGTAGTTTGTGACTAAAACAAATGTGAAAGTGAAATGCTTTAACACATAACAAGCTACGCAAGAAAATGTTTGACGTTGAAGGTTGAAATATGGCCCAGTTTAATCACATTTAAGACAAAAGAACCAAAAAAGTAAAGGCGTTCGTATTTATCTGCAAAAGGCCGGGTTTCACAAAATTTGTCAAGTGAAAACCCTAAATAAAGTTTCTATCATGGAGTATTTGTCGCATCCGACACCCATTAGTTAAAGTTGACGTTAACTTGATTCTGTCGTCAGCAAGCTTTAATAATTACAAGAACCAGTAGAAATGCAGATTATTAATGACCCGGTGGTATTGATAGAATGGTTTATTTAGATTTATTTGTGTTTTATGTAAAATTTTTTGGTTTTCATTAAAAATATAATTGATCAATTAAAATGCTGTAATCAAATTTTATCTCAACCAGCAACACAGCAATATATCTGAATTAAAGTAATTCTCAAAATATCATTATTTTAAAAGAAGTAACATATTGATGCAATATTTCAAAATTTAACTTAAAAAATAATCGTTCATAACACAAGCACGTTCATAAAAAAATGTGATTTCTTAAAATAACTCTTCACGGAGGAAATCCGTATAGCTATTAAAAATAAGGCCCTCGTGACTAAAATTAATGTTCGTTTGAATGACGGTTTCAACAATCAAGTTTTACGAGAGCTTTCAATTCCTTCCTTCATAAAAATTCAGAACGTTTAAAGTCTAACAGTTAATAAGGAAGCTATGTAGTTTGATACACGGATATAAAAAGTGAACAACGTTTTTAAAACACAGCAGAAATGGAAATCAAAAATTATACTTCGAAAAGAAATTACAATCTCATTTTGGACTAACTGTTGTTTTTTATCTGAAAACGCGGAAACTTAATTTGAGTTATATAGGTATTCCATTAATTTTAAAGAATCACTAATTTTAGCGCATTCCGTACACGTTTTTGCTATGCTCAATTAAAGTATTTTTATTTGCAATACAATACGGTACTGTATTACGAATAAAAATAAAAGAGATACAACAATCCTCTTAAATTGTTTGGGTCGGGTTGTCCAACTGCCTATGTAGCCTGCGTTCCTCTTATACACTCACCATAAAACAGTCGGGGCCTTGCAAACACGATGACTCCCCGCCAGGCTTCGGCGCCGCAAACTGTGAACAAACAGACACAATGTCAGATCCAAATACGTTAAAAACATGAAAATTTGCATTTAAATTCCATATTTAAAATTTGTTTATACGAATTTTATTGATAATCGAAGTTTGGTTATGCGTAAGTGTCGTTTAGGAATAGCGTAAGTGCTGTAAATAGTAATAAATGTCTGAATCAGGTACGAGGTTCACGTGGTTTAATTGTGCTTCCAATTTTATAGTAGAAAATATCATTTCAAATGACCAGTTTAGCGTGAGTTTTGTTGGCTTGAAGACCTTTTATTGTAATACTTGTTCGGTTGTGAGTATGTAACGATCCAACTGGGTAACGATTTTAACTTAAGCAGATTCGCATCTCATGACATAGGGTTTGTATTTATAAAGTAATTTAATAATAATAAGATCCGCCAGCCGGCCACCAAACCGTTGGTCAGATCAGATAACTGGGCTCACTGGACTCTCTGTTTCGACCGCCCTGAGAGAAGCCGAAAACCGAAGCAAATGTAAGCTGATGGTACAAAGAGCCACGAAGGGCTTTCAGGGACACGACCTTCATCAATGAAGTATTCGACTAAGAAGAAGAAGAAGACTAAGTAATTAAGTCAATATCCAAAATCACTCATTTTTAATTGAATCAAGGTTCAATAATCCCGAGCGTATTGTATACTAAATATATTTAGTTAAAAAAATTATTATTCTTAATTCCAAACTAAATAATTTTGTTTAAATTTGTAGTTCAGTAAACGTCTATTATTTCGTTTCTAGATGGTTGCTAAGCGCTTGAACTGTGCCTGATTGTAGTCTGGGCTATTGTCTTTCAAAAGCGACAACTTGACAGATTAAATGTTTCTAATCCGTCCAACGCTTCCACCCGAATCCGACCCAAAAGATTATTTCAAGACACTTATTTCCTTTTAACTGATAATTTATTTAATACTAGCGGCCCGCCGCGGCTTTGCTTGAGAAGTAGCGTACGCGATGTAAAGAATTTTAGGTAATTTTTTTACACATTGGGTTACATTATTGGAGTTTCAGTAAGGATCCCTATTTTTTTTTAAATATAATAAATATAGCTTATGTCACCCGGGGATAGCGTAGCTTTCCAACAGTGAAAGAATTTTTTAAATCGGTGCAGTAGTTTCGGAGCCTATTCAATACAAACAAACAAACAAATCTTTCCTCTTTATATTAGTATAGATATAATATTAGTATAGAAGTATAGATTTAAATATCCAAGCCAATCCTTTGAGTAGTTCCTAAATAATAAAGAAAAATAAAAACTTTGCCTTAGATACGACGACCGCTCCTAAACACAAATAAAACTTTACATTAATTAGCTCCTGAACATTGCACTTACAGAACCGAACTCAATATAAAAGGGACGTTTAATTATTCGACAGAGAACCAATACATTACTCGTTATCTGTTACACTGTTGAGAGGGTTTATGCCCGGATGAGAAAAAAAAAAAAAAAGAAAATAAATGTTCGATTCAAGCAGCCAGTTTAATGTATTTGATAAAAGTGACAGGCATCTGCTTACCGTCCGTCTGATGGCCGGTTTAATTGCCTGATACGCCAATGGAGACTTAGTGCTGGGAACACGAATTGGCTCAAATGTCAAACGCCTTGTGATGAGTGGCTGTCAAGTGTCATTGGCACGTCTCTTTGGGCTTTGTATTCATCGAACGTAAGAAATAAAGCGTTCTTTATTTGTCTGTGTATGTGAGGCTTATCTAGTGAGTTACTTGGCACGGAAAATAGGGCAAGATTAAGTCATGCGACAGTGCAGTGTGGCATTTCAAGAAAATGTATATTAAAATTATATACTGAAGGAAACGTTTTATCTTTCTTTTAAATGTATCCGGTATTATTTTGTTTGCTTTTTAGTTCAGAGAAATTTTAAGTAACAAAGCTATAGATTGTTTTAACTGATCTGGTCGGACATATGAGCTCACAGCTCACCTGGTGTAGGTGAGGTTGAAGTACTAATTATAATATAGTATATAACAGACTGTCCTTCAGTCCAAGATGCATAACTGCTTAGAGGCTGAAATAGTAACCATTCGCACTTTTAACTAAACCTTATTTACCAATGATTAAGCATACAGAAATTAATCGTAGTATGCAACAAAATTGTCAAACAATACAATCGTGTTTGCTTTTCTAAAGCACTGAAAGACAGCGCTACAAGAAAGCAGGTAGTTATAAGTAATGAGTAGCAAAGGAAAACAAAATTACTCTTTTAGGTCACTATCATTGCGGCTAATGACGCCAATCTGTGGCAGAGGCCATCAAATGACTCCGACCGTCCAGCCGTTATTAGATGTAATCATCGTAATTTTTCACACAATTTATTTTTTTGGACCATGATGCCATAGCTCAGAAGTGTTATTTCACGTCAACTAATGACAACAAAAAATACACTCAAGATTGCGTACAACGTCGAATAAAAGCACACGCTATATTCCCATACAGTTAATCAGGCCCTAAAAATAGCATGTCATGAATCAAAAGAGAGAAAAAAAGACAAAGACCCCACTGATCTATACTAATCTTTTACTGTCCTTTTTTATAAGGGACGTCGGTTCTACTTTCCTTTAACACGATATGCCATACAATATTTTCAATTAAAACAAATACTTTTATCATTTAAACAGAACGGCAATGACGTTATACTGGGCAGCTTTACAGTTCATCTGATTCTAAATTGTTGTAAAATTGCAGTTTATCATAGAGAACAAACACAAGGAGTGTGTCTACGCCTACCGTGAACATTAAACAATAAATGGCCGGGGTCAAATTATTCGCCCTCTTTTGGCTACAAACTAGTATTCTATTTGCCTTGGATAAATCGAGGTCTCAAATATAATTTAAATATTTCCTTCAAACGAGGACGCACAAATCCTTCGCTACAGATACGGACATGACGGAGTAACCAAACCATTCACCAGCGTCGTACAAGATGTAACAATCAACAGAATAGTTTCGTAGGGAAATTAGAAATATATCATAATTACAGACAGATATTGGAGGAAGGAGTGACAACAGTAACATACTATCATCTTCTGATTGACAGTCAGATTCACTTTTATCCGGAAACAATTGAAGATTCAAATATTAATAGTAAAACAAAACAAAGTCAAAGTCATGTGTGTACTTCGGCAACAGCAAAGAGAAGTGAGTGAATAATGAATGACTGTGATTGAAAACATAGCCAGTCAGTGGTACATTATTTGTGGTAGATGCCGCCGCAGATTAACCTTTTGTTAATCAAACATCGTTTATTGAATATTATTTAATTAATCATTCGTATTTGACTTCGTATGTTGTTTATCATGAACTAGATCGTATGTTTCAAAAGTGAAATCTACTTGTGAGTACAAAACGAATTAAAATGTGAGGCTTAGGAATGTTAATGACTTTCAAAACGTTTGAATTTAGTAAATTGAAGCATCGTAGATTGAGTTCATTTTTAATGAAGCAGGATCTTGGATGCCCCGGCCTAGACGTTTACGAAATCCATTAATGATAATCGTTGGCGAGATGAGCCCCGGGCTGGGCCAAGGCAGGAACTAATCGATCGATGAGCACACATGCTCGTTTACAATCAATCCATCAGCGTTTATGTAACGCGCAACTACCGATGATCTTCATTTATCATTTCGTGTTTTTTTTTTTGGGTAGCGCGCAGACGCTCTTGGGGGTCAAATGAAAGGCTCTCACAAAACAAATGCCACGAACTTACGAAACGCGATACGTAAACATATTTTCCTTTAATCAAACGGCGCTTAATCAATCTTGTATTGTCAGATGTGTGTTTATGAAATCGAATAACGAATATGATGTTTTGAATGGCCTTAATTTTACAGAGGATTTCTTTATTTTACGAATGTATTTATCGGCATGATCGATAAATCGAATTCTCCAAAACTTAAATGCACTGTACTTATTAAAGATTTTAAACTACGTAAATATTTTGTAAGCTTTTTGAAGTATCACTTTAAAGTCCATTACATTCAATGCGCTATTTAGAATGTAGCATCAATTAAATACTATCACAAATAGTGATTTTATCAACAACAATAAACAATGGTGAGTGCGACATTTGCATGTAACGTAGATAGGGGGAAACATTAAACACCTAACAGCCTCCAATGGAGAGCGAAGCAAAAACAGCATGAATTATGATTTCGCATAAAGATAAAATACAATCTAAGCCGGCGCGCCAAATGGCGAAGAAAAAATGAGATTTTCTCGAGAGAGCAGATCCTTCTCGCTGAGGATTCAACAAGAAATAGAGCAAGCATAGTGTGCCTGATGTGGGTAACGATTAATTTGATGGACCCTCAGATTTATGGGAGTTTCACTTTTCTTGAAGTAAAAAAATAAGAAAACAACTCGTGGTTCAGATCTTTGCAATTTCGGTTTTTAATCTCGTAGAAAGATAGACGCGCTAGCGGTTCTAAGGGCTAGCCGGCGTCCATATCCATCACAACGAGAAACCTACAGCCGAACTTATTTTATTGTATGGAATTGTAGCAAGACTTTTATTTATTTATTGCGTAGATGGGTGGACTCACCTAACACTAGGAGGGCTCAGATTTCACCTGGTGCTAAGTGGTTACTGGAACCCATAGACATCTACAACGTACATGCCGCCAGCCATTTTGAATTATGAGTTCTAAGGTCTCAGTAAAGTTACAACGGCTGCCCTACCCTTCAAAAAGAAAAGCATTACTGCTTCACGGCAGAAAGAGGCAGGGTGGTTGACTTAACATTACTACTCGAGTTTAGAAATGGATGCTTTACTGCTCATAATATAGACTATACTATACATACTATAGACACTTCAAATTGGCAAGACGTTGTAGCCATAGTCAGGTTAATTTTAACATTAATTAAAAAAATAGGTTAGGCAATTATGACGCGCGGCTAAATATACAATAAGGAAAGGAGGAAAATAAACGTATTTCTTAAAATACCGAAAGCTTGTATGGTATATACCTTTATTCCAGTTTATTTATCATGATTCGATAATATATTATACATAATTTTTTGTTATTTTTGATTTTAGTTTTATTTAATTTTGAAATTTTCTTCCCGTAAAACACTAAGGGAATTTAGCGTCTTCTAATTAAATTACTAATGTAATAATTTTCATATTATTAAATACTATGCCATTTTTTGGTAAACTAACAACAACAATATAGGTTAAACGTTGTAAAATTTAAATAACTCCATTAGACATTTTACTAAATTAAAATTTGTTGGGATAATTGGATAAAATAAATTTTGATGTTTAAGTACAATCGATTCTTCACGAGTAAACTCTTTCAAAAACTAAAATAATTTTAAAGCACTTACTCGTATGAAAAACTGTATTATCGAGTTTAATTATTATTTGCTTTCAAATAAAGAAACCACAGCACATTTCTTTTAATACAAAATCTTTACTTTTCCGAGCCAATATCAAGCAACTAATCAAGGTAGCACAGAATTTCTAAGAAAAACCCGTATACCAAAGTAAATGCGAGTCCCGTACGTTAGTTGTTATTTTATTTGATCAGCAGTAAGTAAACTCTATTACTGAAACGTTTTTACAAGTAGAAATTGAATTCCATTACGAGGTTTTTATTGAAAACCAACTTACCCAATAGATGAAGACCAAAATAAAATAATACAAATAAAAACTGAAGCTTTATTCTATGTTTATAAATTTAGAGTAGATTTAGATGCCAGACTTAATTGATTACACTAAATAAAAAACGTACACAAAGGCCTTTTAAACGAACTAATGATACGATCTTGAGAAGAATGCACTTTATAATTTATGACAAATGAAAAATATTATATTATCTCATGTAAAAAATGACATAGTCATCATTAGCTCCCGACCACGTTATGAATTTTTCATGAAATATAACCTCTTATAGATCTTGTAAATTGCTTCGAGTAAACCATTATTACTTCCATCGGTTCCAGTCTCGGTTTGTGTTTTTGCGCTCGTTCGACAGACCACAACAATTTTATCTTCGCTTAACGACAAAACCATAAAACATCTCTCGTAGTCTCCGAGGAACGTGATGCAGAATTCATTAGTACATTTCGAAACAAAGGATCAATAAAATATTTCTTCTCATAGTTTACAAATGTACTCTGTTGTGAGAAAAAAAAAAAACCTAATTTAATCGAAATTTTAAATTTTAGATTGCATACAAGGAAGATGTTGATCCATTTATTCATTCCACACCCTCTCTGATTTACTTTATTGATGTTCTATTAAAGTATCATTAAGTTTTTAGATTCATTGGCTTTCCGTCGAACCGCCTATAATAATGATTATACTGTGCTGCGATCCTTAAGCTACATTTAAATTATACCGGGACTACCCTAACTGTTTTCAATAACATTATCGTGTATTAATCGAATAGCATGATGGGTACTTGCGATGTCATAAATTAAAGCTTCACTAAAATTTATTTCTGGATTGAATGGAAATCGGTGTAATTACGGCCTAAGACAGAATTACACATTTAAATAAAATTACACTTATAAAAATGTAAAATAATACGACGACATATTTACGCCTGTACTTATTTACGACAACCCTATAATCGTGCTAATTGTAGCTGCAAGAGCCGGTATACGCATGCGAATGCAGGCAACGTTACTGGCTGAAGTTATACGCTTCTTGAGAAAGAAAATTAAATCAAACTGTCCCAGTTAGGGTTAGTCTTACAATAATATAAACGGCCACAAACACACCAAATTTGATCATGCCGCGAATAAATTAAATGGGAACACAATCAAGGATTAAATTACTGTTTCATTCTGCCTCCCACACGCACAGGCGTTGCGACACATGTGCGACATCGCAGCCGGCCGTCGGGTTATGTATGTAGGTGCCTTAACATATAATATTGTGGCACATTGTGCGGCTCGGCGACCGCATATAAATGTGCGGAGAGCAAATAAAACGGTGCTATAATTTCAAATCATACGGACAGAGAATGGGTGTGGACGGCGCTCTCATTGTGTGGAAATGATGTAACCGCTATTAAAAGTGTGGGACGTATCCCTTGAATATTTCTTGCAACCAAGACGTCGTACGGTCATATCGGTATTTTATATCTCGTCGGAGACAATAGCGTACGTTTTCAGTTACAAAACTGGCTCCGTGTTCAGTAGACTTCGAAGAGTAGGGAGCTTCGATTATGTTATTAAGTCAATATTATACTTCGAAACGAGTTGACAAGATCTTTGATTTATGTAACGGATTCTCCATGAAAATCTATGGCTTTGACCTCGAAACGATATCATTATTTGAATTTCCAACATAAAGACTTGGAAGCTTGATTTTTATAGGCGACGTCGTACTGTCACAAACGAAACAACGACTATAAATTAAACAGCTTAATGTAAAATAAAATGGCGATTTTATGATGCAGTAAAATGTTTTGAAATTAGTTAGTCCAAAAACAATATTTCGAGAGGGCTATAAAAATTCAAATTCTGAAGTACTTGATTTAACACCTAAAAAGCTGTATTGTTAAAAATAATGAGTAATTAGTAATCACAGTTCACCAGACTTACGTTTTAATAACCTGATTACAAAAATAAAGATACACAAACAGACAGTCACGCAAATTATAATAGTCATCGTCCCGGAAATATTACGTTCTTTAAGTTGTAGCTTTGTTTGTATTGTATTTGGTAGAAACATAAAGGATTAGCTTTAACCTTTTGTTTCTTTGATAATACAGTTGTTTGATAATTAAAGAAAATTAGTTTCATAAGTGAATTCAGTTATCTCTAGTTCGACGATAAGTCTGATGAGGAGTGCTTTGACGAATTGTTTGAAGTTATATTATCGTTTACTTTATATAACTTAGGGTAGAACTATAGAATATAAGGTCGTTCAATATAGAAACTTCCACCTTAAGTTTTAAGGTTGCGATATCCACGGTATTATGTTTATAAGCTCCGGTAACCATTCAACTACGTGAACGTAGTCGTCCAGGCACCAAATCACAAAAACAAAAAAGTTGGACCACTCGTCACCAAAAGTCCTCACTACTTGTGAACCAGTGCGTTCAAGTAGTTATAATCCAGCCGGACCGACTGTATAATTAACTCCCATTGTCGATGTTTGAGAAGAGTCTTCAGGCTGAAGACTTCAGTAGACAGTGCCTGGAATTAGCTATGCGTTCGTTGGAACAAAATGAACCTTCAGCTAAACTAACAAGATGTGGAATCAAAATCCAAACCAAGTATCAGAAATTATTTAACAAGCCGTAGCATAATAATTAGTTTCAATATTTTAAATCTTCACATAGTAAATAATATGTAGATAATTTATTATACGCTTGTGGTGGTATACGACAAAGGGAAGATCTTCCACCGAGCGGGTGATATTGGTCGGTAGACCGACGTTCCGGTTGTTGTTGTTTGGAACTTGTATATATGGAAGCTTATCTTGAAAATGTTGTATGCGAGATTCAGGTATCTTTCAAATATCTTGCGTTGTATGATGGCTACCCGCTCACACAGCCACACGCTCCTGAAATTAGATTATTACTCTCTCTCTTCCTATATATTTATCCCTCATGGTCGTGGGTCAGCTTTCTTTATTTATCTCCTTTATTTCGCTCTTTCCTTGACATCCTCGTCAGTAGCATTGTATTCCTTCCTCTTATCCATCACCTTAGTATTTATTAGTCGATTTTATTACGAGTAATTCGTAGAAATTAGATTAGTACTCTCTTAACGAAAACTAAGCGGATTTTTCTTAAAAAGTCACTGGACTGGAAGCAAGTTTTGAATTCAGTCGCAGTATCTTCCGTCCTTCGTTCGCAAGCGGAGAATGTCATGCATGTTTGTCTTTTTTCCAATATTTTTTGTTCGCGTGACATGTTCTTTGAAGCATGTGACAGATGCGCGCTTGGCTGCGGTCCTAACCAGGCATGATTCGATTAGAGTATCAATCATATCATTGATTGTTCGACCGCGGCAGAATAATAAAATTATTATATTTTGTTTATTTTATGTATATATCTATACTAATATATAAAAATGAATTGCTGTTCGTTAGTCTCTCTAAAACTCGAGAACGGCTGAACCGATTTGGCTAATTTTGGTCTTGAATAATTTGTGAAAATCCAGAGAAGGTTTAAAAGGTAGATAAATATGAAAATGCTCGGAATTAAACAAAAATAACAATTTCGTTTTTCCTTTGATGTGTCCCCCGTCGGACGGATTTCTTTTGTTTGTTTTAAGTTATTTTATTCAAAAGTTAGGTCTTTTATTTATCGATTAAGGCACTACGAAGTCTGCCGGTTCAGCTAGTACTAATATATAAATCTACAGTGGTTTTTACGGATGTTCCGTTATAACTACTGAAACATGCACCCGATTGACTTGAAACTTGGTATCCATGTAGAAAATACACGTACTTAATGGAGAGGCTAATATTTATATGAGTGTTGGACTCCCTACACCAGTTGCGGGGGCGTTAATGATGAGAATCTTTGTGAGGGTGAGAAATAATAATGTTAATTTTAAATGCCCAGCGAAGCGGACGGGTACAGCTAGTTTCCTATAATAATGTATTATCTATAGTACACCGCAACATACCTGTTATATTTTAATATTTTTCAGAATTTCTGTAAATTAAACAGTTGTCTGGAAGAGATCGCTTTTAGCGATAATACCGCCTATTGTACAAATGTGCTTTTTTGATTATTTTTTGAATGTAAATTGTGTTTTGGTGTGCAATAAAGTGTACTCTCTCTCTCTCTTTCTCTAAAATTATGCATTTCAAACTCATTTTAATCCAAACTAATGTTATTGTTGTGAAAGTAATTTATTTAAGTAAAGAAAGTAAATTATTTTTTGTTGTGTTTTTAGGGGTACAAAAAAGGATTTAGGGCATCGTTGAAAAAGAATTACAAAAGCTACTAAAGTATAATATAATTTTAAACAATAATAAATCCGATAATCATACAAATAATTAAATACACAAATATTTACTACTACATACTTATTTGATCAAAATATATTTATCATTTATACTTTTTATTTTTTATTGCGTAGATGAGTGGACAAGCTCACAGCCCACCTGGTGTTAAGTGGTTACTGAAGCCCATAGACATCTACGACGTAAATGCGCCACCCACCTTGAGATATAAGTTCTAAGATCTCAATATAGTTACAACGGCTGCCCCACTCTTCAAACCGAAACGCATTACTGCTTCACGGCAGAAATAGGCAGGGTGGTGGTACCTACCCGCGCGGACTCACAAGAGGTCCTACCACTAGTAAAATTGAAAATTGAAAAAGTGTCCACCTCTAAACAGCAAGCTATAATTATTTCCGTATTTTTTAAAAAAGACTCCGGTTAGTTGATTGTTTACTTGTATCAAGTGACGAGACCATATCGAGGTTCGATCACGTAACACACCGACAACTGAGCTACACAACAATTAACAATGCGGACCAAATAAAACCAGGCTAAAAAAATATATATAGAATAACAAAACAGAATTCATTTATGAAACTGAACGGTGCATATGCACTCCAACGAAACCGATTGCCGCAATGCGAATATTATCCACGGCCCGCGTTCAGCTGTAGGAAATTGTGGAGGCGTCACAATTCAGAAATGGTTATGCCTTGCTATGTATCTGATTTAAGTGACGTGTCGTTTATGCAGCTTACAGTGAGTTAGATGCGATCATTCCTGTTTATGGTGGCTCTGTGACGGAATATACCCTTTGGTTTTGTGGATCGAGAGCTCCTTTGAACCAACGCAGGCTAAAAATTATGAGTCAAATATAAACGTTTTGCTTGTGTCAATGAATCCCCTCAATAGAAGTAAATCATCTTGATATAATTACCAACATCATTATCGCATACAAGTTTTCATGTAAACAGAAAAATCAATCGTATTTTAATGATTACTAGCTGACCCGGCAGACTTCGTAGTGCTACAATCGATAAATAAAAGACCTAAACTTTTGTATCAAATAAACTTAAACTATCAAAAGGAATCCGTCCGACAGGGGACACATCAAAAGAAAAACAAAATTGTTATTTTTATTTAATTCCGAGTATTTTCATATTTATTTACCTTTTAAACCTTCTCTGCACTTTCACAAATAATTCAAGACCAAAATTAGCCAAATCGGTCCAGCCGTTCTCGAGTTTTAGCGAGACTAACGAACAGCAATTCATTTTTATATATAGAGATTACAAGCACATCATTCGTACGTAAATATGTGCTGCACATATTTCATTTTAATTGAGATAATACATAACAACGTGACTTGATTACTAACGAGATTAACATTACATTTATTCTTAAATCTAATTTAGAAAGCGAGTTTTAACGAGTACTTTTACGAGCTGCGGCAAAACGTTATATCAAAGACCATATTTCAAAGCATAAAATAAGAAGAGCAATTAAAGGCTTCATAACCGGGTAAGTAAATGACCGCGTTCGCTTACAAATATTTATGTAGGCGGCTGAGTAAACAGTAGCGTTAAAAGCGAAGACATGCGCTTAATCCAAGACAAACAGTATGAAAGAATTACACGAGCGGGACACAAACACCATAAAGTTCCTTCTCCCTTCTAGTAAACAGGACTAAGAGTGTAAAGAGAGGTAATCCCTCCTAGGTACCGCCGCTATATACGTTTTAAGGCGGAGTGCTTACAGAATGTAAATCACGCACTTAGAATAGCTATTGGGGATTAAGATGCAATCTGCATATGCATGCGCTTGTTACTTGGGTAAGCAAACCGATATTGGCATGAAAGCTATGAGAGAAATCTTGCTTGGGTCATGAATTGAATTTATTTATTTTGTATCTTTGAAAATTTTGTTTGTGGTCGCGATTTCGAAAGATTATTTTTTATGTGCTCACAGGCTGTAAGTTAAAGGCGATACTTGCACACCAGTCCTATTTTATGGCCCGCTAAAGGCAGTAAGTATAATGTAACAATGAATTGATGAAAAAGAATAAGAAAATATTGGATTATATAGTTAGGTATAAGTGGATATTTCTGTACTATGACGTCACAGTTTCTTACTTATGTACCTTTTGTAGTATTTTTACAAAAAAAATAAGCCACATAAATAATTATCGAAATACTGTTCTGTTCATATTCTCATATTCTTGTGCCCATAAAACGTTTCCACGCTTTTGTTGTGGTAAGGTACAACGTTTATTTATTATAATTACCAGAATACAAAACTACCGCCTAATTTTCGATAAGAGGTAGAAATTTGCGAGATTTCTGCCCTTTAAATTGAATGGCATGATTGGTTCGTCGATAAGCTAGGCAGGACAGTTTTACCAAAACGTGCGCGTCCACAACACTGGCTACCGCCAGTACTCGAGACAAGAATTCTAGTACCATCCGGCTATGGAATGAGCTCCCTTCCACGGTGTTTCCCGAGCGCTATGACATGTCCTACTTCAAAAGAGGCTGGTGGAGAGTATTAAGCAGTAGGCAGTGGCTTGGCTCTGTCCCTGGTATTGCTGAAGTTCATGGGCGACGGTAACCACTCGTCATAAATTGGGCCGTGTGATCGTCTGCCTACAAGGGCAATAAAAATATAAAAATAAAAATTCAATGAAGTTTTCAACTCAAGAAGTCCTATCAAATACCCGAGGATAATGCTCACTAACTCCAGTTATGTTTTTTCCAACATCATAAACATGTCTTTCCATAGTAACTTTTAAGTAAGGAAGTCGTCGTGGCCTAAGGGATAAGACGTCCGGTGCATTCGTGTTGAGCGATGCACCGATGTTCGAATCTCAGGCGGGTACCAATTTTTCTAATGAAATACGTACTCAACAAATGTTCACGATTGACTTCCACGGTGAAGGAATAACATCGTGTAATAAAAATGAAACCCGCAAAATTATAATTTGCGTAATTACCGGTGGTAGGACCTCTTGTGAGTCCGCGCGGATAGGTACCACCGCCCTGCCTATTTCTGCCGTGAAGCA